>NC_085136.1:186423937-186716971 GCF_035046485.1 Aedes albopictus | reverse complement strand
TTTTTAAAATCGTGATTTGATTTAAAAAAAGTATCAATCCCTTCGATATTTAAAAAAACAAAATCTATAAAGCCAAACTGCTGAAAATATTCTGAACAAGAAACGAGTTCCAGCGAAGTTCGCTAGAAAAACATAAAATGAAATAGTGTTTGTATGACACTTGGACACTTTGGATCGAAAACGAGTTAATGGATATTGATAATTTTTTCGACATATTAGTTAAAAAAATGTCTGAATAATAATCTGAATATACATACCTTTTGTATGAGATTCTTCTATGAAAGGACATGTCAAAAAAAAATCAGTAGGCAGTATACAATGTTTGGCAGTATACAAATGTTTCAATGACAGCTAGATTGAAAACATTTGAGAAGAGGAAAGCAATTCAATTAATTCATCAGCAAAGGTAATATTTAGCTTGACAGTATTAAAAATATTTTGGGATTTGGGAAAATACTTGGGTCAAAATAATATTTCTTTTTAGGTACAACCATAAGTAACAGCCAAGTAATTTACCAAAATGCCGAGCAGAGATGGATGACCAAATGGATGACTGTACTACTAATTCTGATGTGAGACTGAAGCGAGACGTTCATAAACTGAGGAGACTATAAGCGAAAACAACGTGGAGTGACCTTGCTGCGGATCTGGAGAAAAAACGAGATGTGGTACCTTGTGGTATGCACATAATAAATTATTGTGTTACTTCATTACGTTTAGCGTGTATGTTTACATTGAGTATCTGTCATATGTGGAGATGATGTTATTGTTGTCTGGAGTGTGAATCATTGTATGTAATATTGAAGTATCGGTAATAAAGTGTATACAAATAATGAATACAGTTGTTGAATAATCATTACAGAGAAAGATTCTCACAAACGTAATTGTATGATCTAAAAGCAACGCTGTAGCAAGCGCCTCCAATTCTAACGGATTCTCTGTCGTTTTCCCACCTGAATAACCCTGAAGTGTGGGAGAAGGTACAGAGTCAGCACGAGAACCCTGTCACACAAATAAAGTAGATAAACCCTCACGAATCCTCTGGGATTCCGTTTATGCACTCATCACGTAGTTCACATAAACGAGAATGAGTTTAGAATACCACACGGAACCGCTTCGCATACAAAACGTCCCATTATTATTGCTTTCCCCATTCACGCAATTCAATTCATTCAATTCGAATATAACAGCCACCTGAGGCAGGCCATTGAATTAATTCCACGCAGAAAGCAGGTTTTACTCGATGCTCGTAAAAGGTTACTCAAAGTGTTCTATGGAAACAGTGTTTGGGCACATGTTATTTATATCGGTACCCAATTTACTTGATTTTAAATGGCGAATGTGTTCAAAGAAAAATGTTGAAGAATTTAAGCATTTTGAATGCATTTCATTTGATTGAATACTCAAAATTTCATGGTGATTTCAAATGATGACACTTGACAAAAAAAATCAAATTAACATGTTTGGCGCAAACTATTGAATTTTCTTTCGGGAATATCAGTACCGTCTACGTAAAATAAAAACTCATATCATTCATAAAACTGGCCTAACAAGATTGATCCAGTAAAATGCTAAAGAGTATAACAAAACACGCCCACGCTTTAGCAAATATACAAATTACTGCTGCTCTATGATGATCATCTGATCATACAAATTTCACTAAACAGGCCACTGATCTATTGATGCTTGTGGCTTTGCCTCCAGAGCGGTGTGTGGCAGCGGCAAGGGACTACCTTTCCATCGAAGCAAATGAAAAAAAAAAAAAATAGATCAATTGAGCATTATCCAAGGCCATTATTAGCACAATATTAATGTTTTCTTACCATTAGTGTTTCTTTCCGATGAGTCTTGGGCAGGTATAAGTAATGATAATCGGTCGGGCTCGATCAAACATATGCTGAAACCAACTACTTAAAACGATCGATGCAGAACGCAATGGAAACGGGCAATCTCTGGAAGAAACATTTCATTGATCGCATGATTCGTTCGTCAATACTGAAATTAGGGTAACGAGCGTATAATCACCTCTAATAGTTCCTTGACCGTGCTACTTACACGTCCGGATCGATATTTATACTAACAAAAAACTCGACAGCTTGAGCTTATATAACAGAGCGCAATGGAAATAAAGTATTCGTCCATTTCTAAATTGATTTGAGGTTGTTGAATTCGGAAACGCACAAAAAATGGCTCGGTATGTTTTAGTTTTGAGCCAAAATCTAAATTGTGGCGTTAAATGTAACGAATGCCAATTAAAAGCAAAATGTAATACAAAAGTGAACCGATCGTTTGAAATAAATCACCGAAAGAGTAGACAAGTCTTAAATTTTGACTTTTTCAACGCTAAAGTAATGCTTTCGAATTCTTTTCTTTCACGCTTATGTCCTTTTGATCCTACCGTCGTTTGGGGTGCCAATGGGTCAGAGGGGTGAGTTTGGGTCAAAACGTTATCTCAAAATCCCATTAAATATTGTGAATATCGAATCAAAAAAATGTATGGTGTCATCCTCATAGTTGCCAGCAGTTTGAGTTGAGCGTTGCGTTCAGTGTTCTGTTGACTAAAGGTTTCTGCTTTCTAGCGGGGTGGAAACGCGCAATAGAACTTGCCTTGTTTTTGCGAGGAAAAAAGTCGGTTGTAAGGACTGTATCGTTAATTATGAGTACACCTTTGAAGCTCTGTATTAAAAATACTACGTCTTATTTTGACAACTGATGTGTGTCTATTAGTATGGGACAAACATCAAATTCTCGCTCCAGTTGACTTTTTCGATTCCATTTAGGTCTCATATGAACTGTGCAAAATTTCAGCGCAATCGATGAAACTATAATTTAGCGCAAGCGGTTCAAAGTTTTCATAGGATTTACTATGGGAAAAGTTACACTTTCAAACAAAAAATCCCAGAGGTCGCCCCTTGTCTCCTTAATTCAAATCGATCAACGCTTCTTGTAGAAAAATCATTTATGAAACTTTTCTTCGAAAACCGCAAAACAATTGGATGCTTGTGGAAAAAGTTATTGATTTATTACCGATTAGTGATCCAACGAACGGCTTTTTGTTTTGTTTTATCAGCAGCACTGCTGCTGCCGTTGCTGCATGGGGTGGCGGGTGGCATCACCACCCCCAGAAACAGCAGCAGCCAAGGCAGCAGCTACAGTGCTGCTAATAAAACAAAACAAAAAGCCGTTCGTCGGATCACTAATCGGTAATAAATCAATAACTTTTTCCACAAGCATCTAATTGTTTTGCGGTCTTCGAAGGAAAGTTTCATAAATTATTTTTCTACAAGAAGCATTGATCGATTTGAATTAAAGAGACAAGGGGCGACGTCTGTGATTTTTTGTTTGAAAGTGTAACTTTTCCCATAGTAAATCCTATGTAAACTTTGAACCGCTTGCGCTAAATTATAGTTTCACCGATTGCGCTGAAATTTTGTACAGTTCATATGAGAACTAAATGGGATCTAAAAAGTCGACTGGAGCGAGGATTTATTTTTTCCATACAAGCGTGTCCCATACTAGTGTCTATGTGTTGCTAGCGTTGTAAACAAACGATAACCTTCATTAAAAGTTAAAGTTTTTCCTCAATAGGAACAATGCGAGGGTTTACGGAAGAGAAGCGAAAATCGATTGTGACCACGTACTACAATGAAAAATGATTATCGCTAAGAAAATAAACAAACGTCAGAAAATCAGGTGCGTCCAAGTCAAATTTGGACAGAAAAGTGTGCAAAATCTTTAAATCAAAACAAGTAATTGCGCAAAAAAGTTTGGAACGACTATTGGTATGGTTCAGCGCGCCAAGGAGCGTAATTTCCTGAAGACCTACCTAACAAAGAAATGTCCAAAACGCAGTCAAATTCTCGTCGAAATGTTTTTTTTTTTTGCGGAAAAAAATTGGGAAAAAGTGTTGGTTGGGCAAGCAATTTGTCAAAGTGGTATGAAATCGTCACCTTTCTTCACTGTCCCAAGTATGAACGTCTAAATATACCGGAAGGAATGTCTCCAGAAACTAATTCTGCCACTCAGGTCCTACATTATTTTGGCAGGATTTGGCAACCTGCCACTATGCGCGTGACACCTTTAACTGGTATGAAGAAAACAATGTCCAATTTGTGGAAAAAGCAATGAATCCTTCAAATTGCCCGAAAATAAAACCCATTAAGATTTTTTGGCATTGATAAAAGGGAAACAACGGCAAAAGGATGCAGGAGCAGAGGGCGTCATCAAATTCAAGAAAAACTGGATCAACCCAAGCAAAACCATCGACGGAACGGTTGTCCTAAACCTTATGAAGAACACCAAGAAGAAGGTGCGAGAGCTGGTAAGATCCACGAAAAAATAAATATAAAATGATACCATCGGCTTTTCTGATGGTCAACAAAGGATGAAATTGAATTAAATTTACAAAGCTAGATGTTTTTTTCGTGTCCTGACAAGCAATAAAGGGTCAGTTTGAAAAACAATTTTAACCAAATGAAGGGGAAAGTATTGCCACAGACAAACAGACGTAACACTTGCGAAATTTCCATCGACCACACTTTTAACGATCATTTTAAATTTTCATAGTAGTGGCTTTCACAACCAGAGGCGCGCGCATCGTTTTTCTATGCGTTTGACGTTTCACACTAGCGCCTTCTGTTGACGAAACTGCACAACACAGTGAATCGTGCAACTTTTCCACCAGGTGATGGTAGTGTGAACTGGACGATGGATTTCCATGAAAATCGTTCAAGATGTTACGTCTGTTTGTCTGTGGTATTGCTTCATAATAGTCCCAAAGACATCAAACAGATTTGAACCATATTTTGAATTCAAAAAATCCTTTTTCAAAAGTGTCCAAAGTAGCCCCGCATTTCAAAAGTAACCCCGCACGACGGTACAGCAATTTTTAGGTGTACTCATAATTAACGATACAGTCCTTAGACGGTGGTTTGTGTTTGTCAGATCGTATCACCAACCATGGGTGACTCCTAGATCGACAATGGTTAACCTTCTCTACTAACAAGAATTCCATCCTGAGACAATAAACGTGGAGATGCATCGATTCTCGGTCGGTCTCTATAACAAAGTTTGTCTTACTAACATTCCTTCCTATCCTCAATGACCGTAAGGACGTAAGTGCCAAACTTACAAAAAATTTACCATAAAATGTGATGTGAAGTTTGAAATAAATTCATCATCAAATTTATTGTTAAGCACCGTTAATTTTACATTGAAAATGGCTGTTATGTATCCATTACTTTTCGCTGAGCAACAAAAATACGATTGAAGTTTCACGTCATTATAAGCGAGGGCTTTCATCGCCGTGCAGCGCAGCACTACGAATGGTTACTTTGGTTGAACATGTCGTATCAATCTGCCTTTTACATACTTTCATGTGTACATATATCACATGATTATAATAGTTAGCCAATTTAGTGTTCCCTATTATTTCTGACATAATTTCTCTCATAAATTATGATTAAATACGTTTGTTTTCTGGTGGTTCATTCATTTGCTAGTCCGACGGCAAGAGTGCAAAACGTATGCAAAATGGTCATTTATAGCACCCCGGTCGGCTGGCTTTTTCCGTTCGTGCAAATCCCACGCACTCATAATGAAACGGGAAACTAGAGCACAAATCACCACTGCCCGATATATCGGTTCCAGCAGTCAGTGCTTTTACCTTACAGTCAAGCAGGTAGTAACACCCCGTTATCCACACAATTTGTTAGTATTAATTTGAACACACATTTCTACCAGAATATTTTTAACTGCCGTTAAATAATTAAAAATTAAAAATCATTTATCATGGGCTGCAAATTCTTACGACTATGCTCGGATAATAGTGCTGCGCGGTCAATGCTTTCGCGGTTTGATCGTTTCCCACCTAGAGGGTATTGGGGTAAAATATACTCCGGGAAGATACCATAACACTGCAGACAAACTGAGGCGTAGGTTTGGCATCATAACTATAGTTCCATACAAAAGCTAGCGAACTCCCAGCGGAATCCCAGTGTAGTCCCAGATGATTCCTAGAAGACTCCCAGTTAAGTCCCAGAGGATTCATAGCAGAATTCCTGTGCATTCCTAGTGAAGTTCCAGCGGATTTTCCATCACTACATAAAAAATACATTAGTCAAATCACTTTAATTTCTGAACTTATGTTTGTTTAACTTCATTGTCTACACTACCCGTTTACATTTTTTATTTTTGGTAAAAAATAATTATCAATTATCGCCCTAATATTGAGTTAGTTTATAATTCATTACACCCAACGTTTTGTTATCACAGTAGACGTTCGATAAGTGCAACATGTTTGCATTTCAAGTAACCGAATTTAATTCGCTAACTGCATCGACTGACAGACGTCAAACGGCTATCAATTCAGACTATGTCGGACGCAGCCAAAATGCGCTCAAAAACATTGCAGTGCGATTACAGCTCATTCGAAAATATCGCACCTTTGACGTTTGACGTTTTGACAGATAGCGGTGCGATAACTGCGAAATTGTGACAGGTATCCGACTTGCAGTTGAAAAGCATTGCAGTTGCGAACGTCTACTGTTAATATTTCTTTACAACCAACACTGTGTATCAATTGATTTGATCAAATCACGAACAAATTTAAGAAAATATTTGAACTCTTTAAGCTACAATAGGATAATATGTATATAATATTTCTACGTTATGATTAACGAAATATGCAAATATGCATTTTACCCCAGGTACCCCTACCACATATTACCGGCCGGACGCTTCATTCCGCCGTCCACATGAGGTGATCGAGAAGGCTGCTTGACCGATTCCGTTGGCATTCCTGCATGGAAACACAGCGCAGCGCACTATGGCTGAGAAGGTTGCAAATGTTCGAAAAAGAAAACAGAAACGATGACGTCTTTGGGATAGTTTATCAGCCAGAAAGGTAACCAATTTATGTAACGAATGGCGATGTACCGGGTGGTGGTTAAGTAAGAGTAGAGTGGCTGTTTGATTTGACATCATTTCGGTGAAACAAATAAGATCATTCCTTACATCTTTTATTCTTTGAACTTGTCTGACGACTGGCTAAGACCACTAGATGGTCCATCTTGTCTCCATACATCTCTAACAGCCTAATAGGTTTTTCATTTATCAACATCAAACGTTCATACGTCAGTAAAATAAAACTTATTTTTATCCTAAATTTTGCAATTCAACCGCTGTGCAAGTGGAGGCGAAAAAACTTTCGCTATTATATTATATCCACCTGCCGACAGATGCATGATAGCGATAGATAAATTTAGCAAAAAAAAGCATGCGAAACTAGCGAGGTAGTGAGCGACGATTTTATTTATATCATGGTTTAATTACATTACATACAATAGGCTGCAAGCGACTAAAGATTCCACGGCAAGTGTGAGTATGATCATCGCCCTCCTCAACAAGGTGTGCTATTTGTTAGTTCCGTTTTATGCTTCAATAAAAACAGCTTACACCAGAAGATTAACGATCTAATCGTCACCCTTCGCGCTGAAACGCAACTCCACAACATGTGTGTAGCTATGTATAATTCATGAGTACAAAATGGTTCGCCTAAGGACAAGACCTTGAACGGAGCATGCATTTTTTGCATGAAATGAATGATTTTTAAATGTCACGATACAGCAAAAAAATGCTTACAATAATACAGCTGTCTTCTGTATGTAGTGCGCCTACATATGAGATGTGACATTTGCGTGCCTGTACATCAAGATTCTACTCACAAATTCTGCCATTCTTTCCTCATATAATATTAAGTAAAACTCATTAATTACAATTGTCGTAGAAGATGCAAAACAAACGACAAAAAAGGTGCGTCAATTGATTTTAAATTTTGAAAAATTTATTGATTTTTTTAAATTTTAAACGAAAGAACAGAAAAAAGACCAATAAAAGCCCGAAATGTCGGATCAGAATACATACATAATGTTTTAGCTAGTCTTCCGACTGCAAAAGCCGAAAACCATTCCAATATAAGTTTTTACAGTCGATAGCCCCCAATCTATCATTTAGATACCTAAAATCAATTTCAAAGAGATTTTTTGAAATCACCTTTTGACAGCTGGGTTACAATTCCACCCTGTACAAAATCCGACGAGGGATTAATCAACCAATCGCTCCCATACAAACTTCAAATTGATTTTTAAATAGGTTACCGGGCGCCAAAAACCTTGAAAATGTGGGTTTCGGCCAAGGTTTCGGTTCAGTTTTTCGTGCACATTTTGAATATGAAATGACCTCAACACCGTTTAAGAAGCCAATTGGTGAAGATTGTCCACATCAAGAGACACTATATAGATGCTTGTAGCCCGGTACTTTAATCATCAGAGATCAGTTTAACGTATGTGTGAATATATCAACCACTCCGAACCGTCGTGTATATCATCGTATCACCATTGTAACATCAGTATATTACTTGAGTTAAAGCCTTCACGTGGAGTTTTTTTTTATCCAAGCCTCACTTATGTTATTCAGGCGAAGTCGTGGCAAGTCATTTTAGATCCCGATAGAGTCAATACACAACCCACCACCCCCTCCCTAACCAACAAGCCTGTAACGAGACAACTACGCCTCGCTTATCGTTACACCTAGAAACCACCACCGCAGACGGAATCGCATAACGACCACGCTAATATCGACTCTGACCACTGCCTGGTGATGATCAAACTGCACCCAAAACTTGCCGTCATCAACAACGTACGATGCCGGCGGTACAACCTTGAGCGACTGAATAAAACGGATATCGCCTCAGCCAGCATACGCGCAGAATCTAGAGGCAGCGTTGCCAGACGAGGATGAACTCGATGTGGCCCCTCTGCTGGAGTACAATTAAAGCAGTCATGAACGACACAGCCGAGACCACCATCGGGTACGTGGAACGGTCGACCAATATTTTGACGTTTAATGAAGAACGATTTTGGAGCACAAGAAAGCAGTACGTGCGATAATGCTGCAGCATGGAACCCCGCAGAACGTAGAACTGTACAAACAGAAGCGTCTTTTTCATGAGAAAAAGCGCCACTTGGGAAAAGTGGCGTGCGAGGAAATGAAACTGCTATGCGGTCTCAAGAAACAAGGAAATTCTATATGGAGCTCAATATATTCTGGAACAGCTTCGTGCAGCGAGCCGAAATATGCAGGGATAAAGACCGGAGCCTCCTGACGGACGGACGTGAGGTGATCAAAAGTTGAAAGCAGCATTTCGATGAGCACTTGAATGGCATGGAAAGCGTAGAGACCCAAGGCAGCGGGAGAAATAACTACGTCAATAGGTACAACAGGAAGCACCAATGAGCCTTTTCCCACGTTGGGAGAAATCAAGGATGCTATCTAGTTGCTCAAGAAAAATAAGTCTCATCAAAATAGGCCCGGAGAAGTTGACCACCTGCATGCACCGGCTAATAGTCCAGATCAGGGATGAAAAATGGTGAAGATTATAGATGAGTAGGCACAAACTCAGAACAAATCTACTCGGTAACGACAGGGGCCCGAGATTACTGGCACTTCTTTGCTCGTGGGTGAACGAAGCTGGCAAGCAAGCAGTCACCTATGCTATGATTCGCGAAGCTGCTCTGAGCTTTTAGCGTTTTGATGAATCCTCCAGAAATTTCGCGAATACCAAGAGTTTCACACGATCTGTCTGATTCCTTCGAATCTCGCTGGAGACTGCGACAAGGTGATGAACTCGCATACCTGCTGTTATGCGGCTCAGCAATTGCTTTGTCAGGCGGTTTCTGAGTGGGAGACGAATATCACCATCATATCGGAAACAAAACCGAGTACCCGCCGGCAACGGCAACTGTGTCGCGGATGGGACCAGAAAAATGGCGGCGATATGGACGACGGGAATACTCCGTGCAGGAGTTGGTGTCTACTACCTATGAGGGCTTCGTGGTCGCCAAAGTAAACGGGGTCTTCTTCTGTAGCTGTTCTGCGCCTCCGCGATGGCCGATCGAGCAGTTCACGCAAATGCTGGACCGCCCAACGACCGTGCTAACAGGGCGAAGGCCGGTGGTAATAGCGGGTGACCTTTAATGTCTGGGCCGTGGAATGGGGAAGCTGTTTCACGAACCAGCGGGGTCAGATCCTGCTAGAAACACTTGCCATCTTAGATGTCGACTTGGCTAATGTCGGTACCAAGAGTACCTTTAGTCGAAACGGAGCGGAGTCAATTATTGACGTGACCTTTTGTAGTCCTGGCCTAACAAGTAGTTCGAACTGGAGAGTAGATGATGGCTACACTCACAGCGACCACCTGGTGGTTCGCTACAGCATCGACTACAACAACAGCAGACAGGGGATAGAAGAAGAAACGGCTAGGCCAAGACCAAGCCCTCGCAGGTGGAAGACATCATACTTCGACGAAGGGGTATTTAGGGAGGCGCTCCGCCGTGACGGTTTAGACGGCGACGAGCTGGTAGCGGTGCTCTCACGTGCGCGTGATGCGACCATGCCTAGGCGAGTCTACTCTAGAAATGGGAGGCTTACTGGTGGACCGACGCGGTTGCGGACCTGCGCCGCGCCTGCCTACGGGATAGGCGGCGGATGCAGCGAGCACGATCAGAGGAAAAGCGAAACGAACGGCGGGTGGTGTTCTCCGCTGCAAAAGCCGCGCTTAAGACCGAGATAAGAGCAAGCAAAAAGGCCTGCTTTGAGGGTCTCTGTCAGAGTGCCAATACGAACCCGTGGGGTGACGCCTACAGGATCGTTATGGCCAAGACGAGAGGTGTGATGGCTCCTACAGAGCATCTCCAGAGATGTTGGAGGAGATCATTGGAGGACTTTTTCCGCGTCATGATCCTAGTTCTTGGCCTCCTTTCATATGACAGCCGGGGACTGGGGATGGCGATGAGGAGAGGGTCACCGATGTGGAACTTGCGGGGATAGCTAAGTCCCTTAGCGTAGGTAAGGCCCCAGGTCCGGACGGAGTTCCGAACATGGCCTTAAAAGTAACTATTGCAGAGACTCCAGAGATGTTCAGGTCTGCTATGCAGAAATGCCTGGACGAGGGAGTTTTCCCAGAAGCTTGGAAGAGGCAGAGCCTGGTACTATTGCCAAAGGCGGGGAAACCACCCGGAGACCCGTCGACATATAGACCAATATGCTTGATTGACACGGCGGGGAAGATGCTCGAAAAGATCATCCTCTGTTGAGGTTCACCGAGGGCGAAAATGGTCTTTCGAGCAACCAGTACGGCTTCCGGAAGGGGAGGTCCACCGTAGACGCTATCTTGTCGATTACAAAAACCGCCGAGAAAGCACTCGAGCCTAAGAGGAGGGGAATTCGGTTTTGTGCGGTAGTGACTCTGGATGTAAGGAATGCGTTTAATAGCGCCAGCTGGTCTGCTATTGCCGATGCGCTACTGCGTCTGTGGATACCGGAGTACCTGTACAAGATTCTCGGAAGTTACTTTCAGAATCGTGTACTAGTCTACGACACGGAGGTAGGTCGGAAGTGCTTTCACATAACCTCAGGAGTCCCGCATGGTTCCATTCTGGGTCCGGTGTTATGGAATGTCATGTACAAAGAGGTGTTGAGGCTAGAGTACTCAGTGGGAGTGGAGATTGTCGGATTTGCCGACGACATTACGCTCGAAGTCTACGGTGAAACGATCGAGGAGGTGAAGTTGACTACCGACCACTCGATCAAGGTTGTGGAGGCGTGGATGCGATCCAGGAAACTGGAGCTGGCTCACCACAAGAGCCTCCACAGCTATTGCGGCACTGTCCCGGATGATGTACAATAGCTCTGCGGTGTACGCCAGTAAGCGCAAGCTTCTGGCTAGTGTTGCTACGTCCATACTTAGGTATGGCGGCCCGGCGTGGGGCACCGCGCTAAGTACTGAATGCTACCGACGGAAGCTGGAAAGTATTTCCAGAATTATATGCCTGAGGGTTGCGAGCGGGTACCGTACAGTGTCACACGACGCTCATTACTGGTATGGTGCCTATCAGCATTTTCATCAGTGAGGACATGGAGTGCTTCGAAATGCGCGGCACAAGAGGCATACGCAGGACTGCCAGGATGGCCTGTATGGTCAAATGGCAGCACGCGTGGAACAGATCCACCAAAGGAAGGTGGACCCATAGGTTGATACCGAGGGTAGATAGTTGGATTAATAGGCGCCATGAGGAAGTTACATTCCACCTGACACAGGTCTTTACAGGTCATAATTGCTTCCGACAGTACCTACACCGTTTCGGGCATGCTTGCCACATGCGGGGACTACACAAACCCGGACAACTTGGTCCAGAGGATGTGTAGGGATGAGTTTGGCTGGAACGCCGTTTCAACGGCTATCACCCATATCGTCTGGGAGCTACAGAGGAGGTGGCGCGTGGACTCGGAGAATGGCTAGTCCAGATGCAGTTCCAGAGGTAGTCCAGGGGCTCGGAGTCGGCTTCGTAGGTCATACCGGTGCCCTGCGGTCGAGATCGACCCTTACAGCGATTACGTGGCCGCGGAGAGGAAGTCCCGGTAGCGGTGCTGTCGTGGCGTCGGTCTACTGGGTTGAATCCGATCCCGCGGTTGGAAAGGGGTCCCCGGCAAGGGTCGGGGCAGGTGGAGACCCTGCTGTCAGCAACCTTCTGATGCAGCTGATAGGGCCTGAAGGGTAGTGATACCCTTGCCTTCAGCAGGTCAGATCGGATTGCACGTGGGCATCAGTTCTTGATGTCTGCAAAGCAGTTGGGCGCGGGCGGGGTTGACCCTGCTCGCCTTCCGAGGACAAAGGGAGTGGCGAGGACCACTCGGGAAACTGGCTAAGCGCCAGCATGTTACCGTGATGGACTCTCCAGAGCGAGTCATCGATGTTCGTTGCTGCTAGGCTACGCAGCTCACCTTGAGGGTGCGATGTGCACTAGCCCCTCTCTGAAGCAATACCTTCTCGGTGGTTCCGGAGAGACGTAGGGTTTGGCGACCATAGGAATGGTTTAGTGGGTACGAGGAGAGAGTAGTCCAGGCTTTTACTTTTGTTGTAGAAGACGGCCTTAGCCCAAGCCTTAGCCCCACACTACCCTAACCTTCCTGTTAAGCTGTTGGTTGAGCAGATTATCCCCCTATGGTAAACGTAAAACAACAATGCTCGGACTGATGGTGAACGCGTCAAAAACGAAGTGCACCCAGAAATAAAAGTATACACGGAATTACTATTACCTATGTATGCATTTTGTATCCGCATCTGTCTCACTCTTTTTCTGTTTTCATGCTATCTAATCTGTTGCTTCGCCTGGGTTGATGAATCACTTTGCTTCAACCCAGGCTAAACGGAAGATAACATGAAAACAGAAAGAGAGTGACAGTGATGCGGATACAAAATGCATAAATAATAGTATTGGGTTTCTCATTAATGTTTAGACTTCTATGATAATTAGAAATCCACTGAATTATCATTTCTAAGCAACCTTTAACCAAACTTATTTCGTGTACCTGTTGAACATCCGACAACCCTGTCATGAGCGCAAACTAACTTGTGTAGGCGTTAGCCGCTGCGAATTCGTATGCCTGGCAGAAAATCCCTGAATAAAGGAAAAAAAACGATGGCACAAATGTCCCCAAAGGAGGATAACTTGCCTCTGGAGCCGTCTTTCTGATACCTGGGTCGAGGGTGCAAATGTCGCAATGATACTTTTATTTCTGAATGTTTCACGGTTGAAACCCGAAGTTTCCTCATACGCGGCAATCATGTTTTCTCCAAATCCATACGTGAAACCTAACGTCGAACGTAGTACGCTGAGTAGCGGATCTAGTCCTCTATCTAGCGCACTTTGCCCGACGTACGTCTGACCCATGGATTACGAACAATACATGCTGGATGGAGGAACCGCGAACGACAGGACAAGCCTAGGCACAATAGACGGGATTACCTTCGAGGTAACTTAATTACGGCAGTAGCATAAAGAATTGCTGTTATAAAAAAGAACGCATTCTAAAAAAGAATGTTTCAGGCCATTTATACACAAACTGTGTGCTTCGCAGATAAGAAGTATGCTTTGAACTTCTGGGAAATATTGGGAACAAATAGGAATAAATATCCCAAATGAAGGATAACGTGCCTCTGGAGCCGTCCTTCTTATATGTATATATATATATATATATATATATATATATATATATATATATATATATATATATATATATATATATATATATATATATATATATATATATATATATATATATATATATATATATATATATATATATATATATATATATATATATATATATATATATATATATATATATATATATATATATATATATATATATATATATATATATATATATATATATATATATATATATATATATATATATATATATATATATATATATATATATATATATATATATATATATTTATATATATATATATATATATATATATATATATATATATATATATATATATATATATATAGGTACAAATTAGATTGCATATTGTGCGTTGCAAGAAAAACACAATTATGGTGACTACTTTCGAAGGCCTTCAATAATGGACAGAATTTAATCGCAGTGCAAATGCCACGTGCAATCACAGCAGTAATACATCACCCGGCCATGTTGCGAACTTTTTTAAGAAATATCAACATTTCAATAGTCAGATAATCATGGCTTACGCAGTTATTTAATCTGTTTAGTGAATATCACTTGTACTTAAAAAAAAACATTTTTGTTTTTCATCTATTTTGTAAGGTTTCACATATTGATCAAAATTTACTCGTAAAGTAATATCTCATGGGGTCGCAGAAGTCGTCACTTTACTCAGCCAATTGGCAACCTCTTTTCCAAAAAGAAGAAGAAAAATTAATAAAACTCACTAACCCCAATTCGGCATGATTCAAGTGAGTTCTTCTTTAAATATCACGGAAGCGTTTATCTGCGGTACCTACAATTCCTAGAGGTTAACTAGGTGTATCACAGTTCCATCTTTTGTTCAATTATTTATTCCCTGTTGCCTGTGGTGAAATGGTATCACCAAATAACTAGGTACGGCTTTCTTATGATCCAGATCTCTTTCAACTGCCACCGTCTACCATGAGGAACACCTGTTGAGCCTCCCCAAAGGGGGCCCGTAACGAAATGAATAAATACCTCACACCAAGTTGCTACGCTATTCGTCAGCGCAACTGTTGCTATGTATCTGGCCATACGGCAGCGATGGTAAGCAAGCAATAAAGCCTGAGAATCGATATTAGAATCGGATTCGCGGCACCGAAGACGGCGGCTAGTGGCCGACTGTGAATTTGCTAATTGGTATCAATAATTAAAATAAGTAACACTCACTTTTCCGAATAACTTAACGCACAGCAGCAGAGATGGCCAGACAACTGAAAGCAAAGCTACCGGACACCACATCAACCGAGGTGGACGAAGTCGAAGATGGAAACGAAGAAGATGACTTATTGGTATTAAAAGACGTCACCGTCAAGTTCCGCGTGCTTAAATCTCAAATAGTAACCCATGCGTATCCGAACATTTACACTATCGAGGAGGTTAAAAAAGACATTTCGAAGAAATTCCAAATTCCAACCAAATTTCTGATACTCAGAGAAAACAGTAGCGAGAAAACTTTGGAAGACGGCCTGAGGTTGTTCGACGTCTGTGACAACGACTACGGCATCGTGGACATGGATCTTGAGTTGGCCGACAGTGCGCGGGAGGAAAATATCCGTCTGGAACCGCAAGTCTACTACAAGTATGCAACCGTCTCAGTAATCAACGCTATTAACGTGCAATAATTATTAATTATACTGGTGTCTTTGTGTTTCAGCAATTACAGTCTACCGGATATAATTACGGTGCATATACCGGCTGATGGTACCGGGCCGGAAGGAAGGGCAAGCCGTGACCTTGTGGTTGAAATCGAAAATCAAGCCATCATCAAGCCATTCGTCGGCGGTTATGTAGATAAAATCACAAGTAAAATCTCTTTGTCTATCTAGAAAGTCACGCTTCTGCACCGCCTTTCCAATTTTCGCCATTCCCACCATTTTTCCTCCAATTTGGAAACCCTTCTACGATTAATGCAGTCTTTATTCATGGCGAAGTGGTGATAGTTTTCTGCTTTCCGCAAGCGTGTTCATTCAAAGGTTAACGCCTTACTTTTACTTTCAGAAACCGAATATCACGACGCCTTCACACAAACTGGACCACCTTTGGAAAGAATCAAATTTGACGGTAGGTTTATCATGTTCGCAATCATAAATTACCAACTAGCTACCAATGTGCTTAGTATGATATACATATGAGAGATTACTTTTCTGTAGTATCTGTGGGGATTTGATTTTGACTCAGTTGTCAACGGAATTATTTTTTTTGCAATTTCTCATCGTAATATGTAGGCTGTTTTACCTCACGCAAATCTGACAGGAAAAGGCCTACTTTCCCACACCAAATTAACAGTGCTGTAATGGTTCATTACAGCACTGATTTGCGTTGCGTAATGAACCATTACAGTACTGTTTTCAGTTTTGGTCAACCTCTTGATGCTTTCTGAACGCAGTTTTGAAAAATGGTGACAACTACACAGTATAACCTGTTATGATCAGATTTTCTTGAACATGGCTATGAACATTAGTGTGCAGTTTGATGAAAAAGATTTGTTTAAAACTATCCTTTTATTTAAAACTCTTTAAACTTTGTTTAAAACTCTTAAGAGTAATTTATGAAATTGCAAAAAACTAGAGATGGGCAAAACAGTTCTTTTAAAAGAGTCGTTCTCATTTGAACAGTTCTTTAGAAAGAACTAGTTCTCGTGAACCGTTCTACCGTTCAGTAGACTTTTTCGTTGTTTGCTTAATCTAATTTTAATCTAAAGATCTACTAGCCAAGTCGTTATTTTACGTGTTAAAATAGTTATAATTACGTAATCACAGGAACCATTTCATGTTTTGTAAACCCAACTCCGCAAACATATAAGATTTGTGTTCTTGTGCATTCCCAGTCATTTCTCAAATGTCGTTCTTTGACCGGCTGCATGTCATCGGAGAACTGTCTCTCAGGAACCAATCTTCGTTCTTTGGAAAACAAGAATAAACGGTTCTGAGGGACATTTAATTTTCCCGATTTTGAGAGAACGGAGAACTACCGTTCTTTTCAAACGAACGACACTTCAGTCATTCATTCCAAAGAACTAGTTCTTTCGAACCGTTCGCGAACGGTTCGCCCATCTCTTCAAAAAACGTTGTACGCAACTCGTTGCAGAACTCGATTTTTCCAGCACTCGCCGTAATTATCCAACTCGGCAAGCCTCGTTGGATAAATGTACGACTCATGCTGTAAAAATCGCTATTCTGCACCTTGTTGCGTAAACTACTATTTTGCAATTTCTCATCGTAATAGGCTGTTTTACCCCACGCAAATCTGACAGGAAAAGGCCTACTTTCCCACACCAAATTAACAGTGCTGTAATGGTTCATTACAGCACTGATTTGCGTTGCGTAATGAACCATTACAGCACTGTTTTTAGTTTTGGTCAACTTCTTGATGCTTTCTGGACGCAGTTTTGAAAAATTGTGACAACTGCACAGTATAACCTGTTATGATAAGATTTTCTTTAGCATTGGCTATGAACAATAATGTGCAGTTTAATGAAAAAGTTTTGTTAAAAACTACCCTCAAGGGTAATTTATGAAATTGCAAAAAACGTTGTACGCAACTCGGTGCAGAACTCGATTTTTCCAGCACTCGTCGATTTTTCGGCAAGCCTCGTTGGATAAATGTACGACTCGTGCTGTAAAAATCGTCATTCTGCACCTTGTTGCGTAAACTACTAATACTGTTTTCCTTACGTTACGAACCATTCACTTTTCCGATTTTTTTTTCTATGTATTTATAATTATTTATTCAGTTTTAGATTTTTCCGTGTCTTGTTTTGTTGATGTTCGTGACTTTTTTATGCAAAGTAAAGGAAAGAGAAAAAAGTAAATAAGTTGAAACATCTATTTAATGCCAATACAATGTCCAAATAAGTGGTAAACCAGGTATCCTAAGGACTGCTGATCCTAGAAATATGGCGGCTAGGTATGAAGAGTGCGGTGAGCGGAATACGAATGTAGGTCAACCCGGAGAGACGCAGGTCACATTACCGTAAATTAGTGGATGAGTTCAACACTATTCTTTCTGTATTTGCATTTAGGGGAGTTTTCTCCCCTTCTCTCATGTGAACTTGCCATCGGCCACAACCGAACCAAATGCGATTGACGAGATTTATCTTTGACATAGAGCCATCTTTAACAGATGGACTGGACTGGACACTGAAACGACTTCTAATATAGGTTCGTCTGCGATTCGCTTTTTAACCTAACTTATATTTGAATCGAACTTGACAGTTTTCTCATGAATTGTTATGTATTTCGAACTTTATTCAAACTGGAACCTCAATATTGCAATAACGGTTAAGAACGCTGTAATGATACTTATGTACCTCGTCACCCACTTCATGCAACTACATTAGTGGTCTAATAACACTTAGCGCACTCGGCATAGTTCCATCATGCCGCTCAAAGGGTTGCCACAAATAATGCTTAGTTTGCAAAACCCGGTTATCTGGTTGGTGAGGCATAAGAGCAGAGATGGAAACACTCGCATCGTGAATCAATTCGCGAGTGTAAAAGCAACAATCGATTTACTCACGGTGCCGAGAGTAAGCCGTGTGTGAGTTTATTCGCACCCGCTTGCTTCACGAGTATGAAGCAAAACAAAAACAAAAACACTCATGAATTTTTATTCGCGAAGAACAAGTGGAGATGCGAGAATTGCATTTTAGTGCGATTTTAATAGCAAAACAAGTAATTATCCATCAGATAGTAGTGTTTTGTGCTTTATTGTTCCTGAAAAGTTAATCTGTCGGCCGTGTAAATTCGTTTTTTCACAAAATTGAAAAATGTTCAGAGCTGCTTCGCGAATCAATCACGAGTGCGACCAGCTTCGTTAGCTCGCGAGTGAAGGAAATGCGAATATATTCTGGCTTCTGTTGTTCACGAGTAGGATAGCTTTGCGTTTGTGTCCACTCAGCTGCATTCCTCGCTGTTTTCCATCACTGCATAAGAGCCTAAGCTTCAACTGTTAATGCAATCAGAGACTACTCAGACTTAGTCGTGATAACCATTCCAAAACCATTTGATGAAATGTATAGCCAGTAGTGAAATTACAATCAGAAACAATATATTTACGGTACATTTTATTGTTTGAAACCATTAATGTACCATACAATGTACGGTATTCCAGGGTTCCTGATTTCCACTTTTCATCTTCTTCCACACTCGAATACAGTCAGCAGCGAACGGTTGTCGCTTTAGTTTGTGTGTTTGCTTGTCAGCGACGACAGTAAACACCGGCGAACGGTGGGAAGCCATACATGGAATTTAAACATTCGTCCACATTCGCATTGCAAGCGATGGAAAGGTGATGCGATTCGTGAGTGATATTGCGCGTACGAATATATGAAGTTTTCAAAAAATGTTTATTATTTTCTTTGCTAATCTAGCATTTCAACAACAATACACTAGTAAAAACGTATGCATTACATGCAGAAATTCTCTTCTAGTTATGATAATAGCCGCTTAGATCGCTCACCAGCATTCGTCACCATTCGCCATTCATTCATTCGCTTGCGATCCAAACTGCGACGATCGTCCACGAATATCCATGTCAACCAGCTTGCGCATCGCTTCCCACTGGTGATGGGGTTGCGTGTTTGATCACGACTATTCGTTTGCTGCATCTTTCTCGATTCACTACAGCAAAGAGGAGTGAATATGAATGAAGTTAGGCGAATTTACCGATCCTTGCGGTATTCAGTATTCAGAACAATTAAATGTATGGTTTTGCAAAAATATATATATGGAGAAAAATATTTGTTGGTATTGTTACGATCATAGGCGCCAACTTAGGGGGGGCAAGCATGATTTTGCCCCCCCCCCAATAATTGAAGATTTTTCGATTTTCCCATACAAAAAATCAGAAAAATCAGGCTTTGCCCCCCCCCCCAATAATTTGGCCAAGTTGGCGCGTCTGGTTACGATACTTAACAACCTGTATAATATATTGTAAAAATCTTATTTACAATTCACTGTATGGTGTATTGTTTTTGTATTTTTATCTCTACAGTGGTGTCTATTGTAAAAATAAGGTTCTAAATAGTACTGTTACAATACAACGTTCCGTTTTTCTACTGTATTTTTATTCGGGGAGCCATACGATGATCCAATCCCAGGAAAACCAGCAGAACCCAGTTAGGCGTTATGGTGGGCTTCGTGGCTAAACGTTTAGCGATGCTAGCCCATTCGACGTATTGTAAGCCACGGAGTGTAAGTTCGATTCCTACTCTTCTAGTCGGAGAAATCTTTTTATCAAATGTAAAATTCTTGATTGGGCCACTGGGTGCCGTATACGTTGTCCCGTTGTCTAGTGTAAGTCATGTTCAGTCTGTACAGCCTCTGGCTAAATACGGTGTAGAGTGTCTTTTTCAAGAAGTTCCAATGTTTTCAGCGGGGTTTCCATAAGGAATTTTACGAACAATTCTGTGGCAAAATTCATAAAATTTATGAAACAAATTTCTGAAGATAAGGCATTGTCAACGGAATTTATAAAACGCTTTTTTTTTTCACAACAAGGATTATGGTTTGTCAAAACTCTAAAACAATTGTGATTCATCTTGTCTTTCTGAGTGAAAATGAAAACCTTTCACAGCGCGCTGGAACATAATCTGTAAACTCCAAACAGCAGTAGTCTACAGTGAAAACGAATTCGATTTCAGGTGATAGAGGTAGTGAGCACGCCAGTAATGAGAAAGTCTTCTTAGAAAATCGCAGATACCCTGCAGAAAATCGCTAGAGAATTCTTTGATAAATCCCTAGAGAAATTTCTTAAGAAAGCACTGGACGAATTCCCGAAGAAATCCCCAGAAGAACTATTAAAGAAATCCCTAAAAACTCCAACTAGGATTCCTCCGATTATCCATCATTTCTCCAGAAATTACTGCTGGGACTTCATCTGGGATTTCTACAGAAATTCTTCATGTGATGGTTCCACGATTTTCTTTAGGAATTTTATCAGGAATAACTATTTATTGCGGTAGAAATCATCCGGATATATCTCACGGAATTTCTCCAGGAGTTTTGCCAGGAATTTCGCTACACACTTAATCTCCAAATTTGGTCTCGGTAAAGTTCAATCAGTATACATGATATTTGCTGAAATATCGTCAAAAAATTACAATACATCCAAAATAATTCACCCAAATTAACGAAATTCGGTCATTTCCTTGAATTGCCAAATCTCGGCAATTTGTTTTTCCACAGCAATAGGCAAACCAATTGTTTCGCTAAATTTCCCGAGAGCGGATATAAACACGAGTGGAACGATTTTCACAAAGGTTTCGCTGATGACATTGATGTTATGGGTCGCAAATTTAAGACGGTTGCGGAAACGTACATCCGACTAAAAAATGAAGCCTGACGAATCGGATTAATCATTATTGTGTCGAAGACAACGTGGCAAAGGGCTCCAGGGAGGTATCATCGCGCCCGCCACCCTGAATTTCTAAATAAATAAAATATATAAATTGTGGAAGGAAATCGAGCTTACTTTGGACTCCGCAGAACTATACGATCGAACAAAGTTCGCCATCACACGAAGTTACCTATCTACAAAACGCTGATTAGACCGGTAATCCTCTATGGGCCCGATGCATGGACTCAACGTGCAGAGGACCAACGCGCCCTTGGAGTTTTCGAACGAAAGGTGATGAAAGACGAGACTTAGAGAAGGCGAATGAACGTCAATCTGCATCAGCCGCTGAGGCAACCAACCATCGTCCGCACCGCAAAAATCGGGAGGCTACGATGGGCAGGCCACGTCATCAGGATGTCGGATAGCAACCCGACTAAAATGGTTTTCGAGAGTCATTAGACCGGTACAAGAAGACGTGGTGCGCAGCAAGCTAGGCGGGTCGATTAAGTGGAGGACGATTTGCGGACCCTTCGCAGAGTGCGTAACTGGAGACACACAACCATGGACCGAGTTGACCGGTGAGGTGTAACTGCCGACTAGCTCAGTAGGGGAGCCTTCCTCCCTGAAACAATACCTCAGGGTCGGCATGCTTCTCGACCCGTTAATCCCGGATAGAGAATTCTCGCTCTGTCATACTGAAAAAAAAAAACTCACGTAACTTTTTACACATTTATTTCGGACTTTTCCGACCTCTTCTACACTTTCTTACACTTCCCGGACTTTTCTGGCCTGTTCCTTTCCACTTTCCTACGTTCTTACATGTGTTCTTGTTTTTCGGGGCACCTTCTTCACCCTTCCACCATCACACAGCGTACTTCTTCAGATCTTCTACGATAGCCACGTGCACAGCTAGTGCCAGCCGGTTCTTCTGCGGCCTTACGGGGTGGCGAAGCAACGCGATGGCAGCTTTCACAGGTCTTTGTGGTCTTCCGACGGCCGAGTATGTTGACGAACTCGGTCAGCGGTGAAGCTCTCCGGATCTTACCAATGTAGGGGAGATGAGGTACTTGAACTCCTACAGAACCGAAGTCTGTCCAAAACAGCCGGGGTCCTGCTGCCTTTCTTTGTTCCACTCTCTTTTTACACTTTTCTTCTTCCTCACTCTTTTGGCGGGTAACTTGCCGCATGATACACTACATCAACCATTTGGGTTGGCGGTTCTTTCTCTAGTGTTCTCGCATCATAGAGTGATGTGCATTTAGGTCATTGGCCTTTGGTGTTCGGGCAGTGAAACGAGATATTGCGCTGCAGTTATTGTGTCCGTTTAACCCGTTCGTGTGCAGACATCCTTCCAACTTGGTTCAGCGTCTACCACCCCTTTCAGGCTATCAAAAGGACTTCGTTTTTCCCCTGGTGGTGTGTTTCGGAAGTTGCGTGGAAACCAATGCTCAAACATCTTGTTTGATCTGATCGAATTTTCATTAGTGTCAAACTGATGTTGTCAAATATTGAACCCTGTGTACTCCAGGCAAGTCGATACAAATTTACCGTGGTCTCTGGTCAAGGCAATGCCAAGCTTTCATTTTGTTTCTCTGCACCACTATACTGCCGTGAATCGCAAGTCAGTCCCATCTGCATTTTGGGCAAAAATGAGTTAATGACCGTTTTCGATCTTTCTTTGGTTGATCTTTCAGCTGCGTGATAAAAAATATATAGTTTGTTCAGTAAAATTGAAAAACAACATCAAGTCAGATTGTCCCATAATGAAATGTAATCGCAAGTCAGTCCCATTACGAAATTGTGCACCCTCCAGTACAAAACCTAACACTGTTTTAGCCAGTTTAATATTTTCAGTGTTACGTTTTCACGTTTGAAACTATGTGTGAAAGTTTAATGTTGATCGCAGATGTTTTCAATTTATGGCGATTTTTCAAAGTTTCACATTATCTCAATGCCCAGTTTTTTCAGATGGGACTGACTTGCGATTCACGGCAGTATAGGTATGCAGGACTCAAAAAGTAAGTCTGGAAATTTCAGTGCCCGTTCTTAATTTAAGTCCTAAGATTCAGTTAGCCTAGAGGTTAAGACTATGGATCACCAATCCGGAGACGGCGGGTTCGATTTCCGTTCCGGTCGGGAAATTTTTCTCAACTCCTTGGGCATAATGTCATTGTAGTTGCCTCACAATATACAAATCCATGCAATGGCAGGCAAAGAAAGCCCTTCAATTAATAACTGTGGAAGTGCTCAAAGAACACTAAGTTGAAGAATGGCAGGTCAAGTTTAAGTGGGAACGTAGTCATATAGAAGAAGAAGAAGACGAAGAAGAAGAAGAAGAAGAAGAAGAAGAAGACCCATGGTAAAATGGCATTCCGGGAAATGCTACTCTGGGGAATGTCACTCCAGAAAATGGTAATACAATAATTGGCTTCTTTAGCGGTGTTGAAATAATTCCATATTCTGAATCTGCATGTGAAACTGAGCCGAAATCCAAATTTTCATGAATTTTGGTGCCCGGGAACCTATTTAAAAATCAATTTGAAATTTGTATGGGAGCGATTTGTCGAATCACCCCTCGTCGGGTTTTGTACTGGGTGCAGCTGTCAAGCAGTTGCTCAGCTGTCAAAAGGTGATTTGAATAAATCTTTTTGAAATTGATTTTAGGTATCAAAACAAAGTTCTAAAAATCTGAAAAAAAAACATAGAGGCTTAGAAAAAGGTGCTCTTTCGTCTAAAAATATAAAATCATTGAATTTTTCTAAATTTAAAAACCCAATTGTGTCATTCCGGAAAATGTGATGTAACCGATTTGCTTAATTCTTAATTGCACATCCTGGTATCAGTGAAATCTGAGGTTATTCTAGTTTGAAAGATCCAACGGCATTTTTTATTAACTTTTTTATATGACAATGAGTAGTTTTATTTTTATATAAAAAAAATTATCTGGTTTCCATCATGTTCAAGGCATACTGAGCCGTGATACCCAAACCGTTGAAGAAAAAGCCATCGAAATAGACACACCACGTGATCAGGCCACGGTCAACTACGGAGACGCCACCGAGCATTCCTATGCATCCCGGTACACTGACCGCGTCATCGTTGCACGAAAATACGAAAGCTATGACGAAATGACCAAGCGCATCGATCTCGTAGGAAAAGTAACGCTTATCCAGCGTAATTTCCGGCGTTACATGTGGCAGAAGCTAATAAAAGAAAGCGCAGCAGAATGGAGGTAAGTGCAAGGGACTTTCTAATACATTTGTAATGATCTTCGCATCTATATATACCATAAAGTCCTCTACACTGAAAGGCGGCTTGCAGTAATGACAAGCATAAAAATGTTTTTAAATTCACCATGGCAAAACATGATCACCAACGCTTATTGTGTGCGTTTTTTTTTCTTCTCACATCAACCGGTTCGATAGCCAAGTGGTAGCGTGCGAGCCTGGTGATGTCAAGGTTCTTGGTTCGAATCCGGAAACTTTTTTTAATTAAAAATAGAGTCATAGGTAAAATTGAAAACATAATTCTTCAGACTCTAGTTTAATTTAAAAACACTTCACTAATACTGCACTTTTGCAAAAGAAAATAAAAAATGAATAACTCTTTTTAAAGAAAAACTAGAAAGGACGAGCAAATTCCTTTTAATTCTACTACTGTGCTTATCTTCGGACAGATAGGCCTATTTCGTCTGTGACTTACAGACTTCTTCAGTGTCAAGTGCTCTGTAAGTCACAGACGAAATAGGCCTATCTGTCCGAAGATAAGCACAGTACTAGAATTAAAAGGAATTTGCTCGTCCTTTCTAGTTTTTCTTTAAAAAGAGTTATTCATTTTTTATTTTCTTTTGCAAAAGTGAAGTATTAGTGAAGTGTTTTAAATTAAACTAGAGTCTGAAGTAACAAGTTCTACTAAAAGCTCTAAAGTAATAGTAAAAAAACATAATTCTGTTGAATTGAAACGAAACTCAGTCTGCACAAATTTAGTGGCGTTGTGTACCGTAAAATGGGATGTTAAGAACTCATGGGGTGTTACGGAATTCATCTTCACACAACTTTGAAAAATCGCCAAATTGAATAAAAATTGATTTACTTATTCCAAATTCGCTTCAAATGTGCATTGGAAATAAAATCAAACTATGAGGATTATCACTCAATAAAATACGTTTTTAACTGGACACTAGACATCAAAAATAGAACGGCATTGCTTCTTCTCAATTTCGCTACCATTGAAACATTCATTTGTGAGGTCAGAAATATTATTAGGAAAAATATGTGAGTAACCGTTGTAACTCGTCAGCTCAGGGAATAGGGTTTTTGGGTCTACAGGGTCGTTGAATTGGATTTTAGCTTGTTTTCTCTCTCTCCGGGTCAGCCGAAGGTATTTACTTGAACAGGAACATACGGAAATGGAACGAATATCAACAAATGTCGTACACGCACAAGGAAATACAGTGAAACATCAAACCGGTTACCGATGGGTGCTCGAATCTAAAACTCACCACTTTTCGAGGGACCGCAAGAGCGACGAGGGTTGGAGACCCCTTTATGGGTCCGGCAAAACGGGACAAACACAAAACAAGGGGAAACACTAACACTCATGGTCATTTCTAATTGTATGGTTGCTGCGAATGTGTTTAGGCCTAATACATACATATTTATTGGTGACGTCATTGTTTACAAGGGTACTTGCGCATTTTGTTTGTATCCTGATCAGGGTTGTTTGTAGAGGTGTTGCCATGGTGAGCGATGTTCTCGCTAGACGAGATGCTGACTGTAGTGATGGTTGCTATGGTTGGCGGCTTTCTCGCCAACTGGAATGGTGGCTGTATTGGTGCATCGGCTGATGCTCTCGCTGGAGTTAGTAGCAATGGCGGCCGCTGGACCGCTCGACGGAGCTTTGCTACTGAAGATGGCGGCTAGTAGCGTCGGTAGCATTGCAAAACGTATTTGCTACCCGAGCTCGTTTCAGAATTCTTCTCGCTTGTCAAAGGCGGGCGATGGGACCACTTGTGCACCGAATTTTGCTGGCAAATACAAGAAAAAGGCCCACTTTGGACCTAACCACTTTTTAGTTCCCCTGTGACGTCACTTTTACTAATCTTTCGTTCGTTTTACACATTTTACAGTTTTTCAATTACCTTTTTCTTGTTCGTTTCTAATTTCAGTTCTTACTCGTTTTCACTTTTAGGTTAGGTTGTACATAGTCGCACTAAATATAATTTTAAGAACCATTAGATTTTTAGAAACATTTTAACACTAACAAAACTAACCATTTTAATCGTGTTTAGATTTTACTAACATTTAACACTTTTTTGCATGTTCTACTAACAACTTTAACACGTTTTTTCAAACAACTAAAAAGAAAAATAACACAAAAGTTTAGTATTTCCACTATATTGGAGGCATTACATTAACCTCACATTTTTCGATTAATTAAATAAAACCGCGCGCACTACTAATCGGTCTGGGGTCACAAGCGAAGAAGAGGAATTTTCATTCTCACTACCCGTTATTTATAGGTGATCGGTCTAAATGTCGAATATCATGATATGTAACAATAAGTTCAATATCATGATATTTGACATTTATGTTGTTCATTTGATGCACACCCTAATCAGTTTACGTGCGCTCCATCTGTTGATCGGGCTTGGTAATATTTTGCCTTACCGGTTCAAACTGCTCGTCATAAATCCTGTCACTTCTGACACAGTGGAACATGAGAGTGGTTCAGGCTCACTCATCGCCAAGCTCACAAATGAGTGCCGCTGTTCCAATGTTTATGAGGGTATTCTTTTAAAAGGGCTTAATGGTTGGAGAATCCGGGAAGGACTGTAGGAGTTGGGTAATTGTGGTGGAGCTACAATTGATATTTGTAACCGACGGTTACAATACCCCGTCGTCCTTCCTAAAAAATTTTCATTTTCATTTTTCATTTTGAATGGTCGAAACTGTTTATGGCAATTCTTTTGCTCATACACTTTGTATTTTAGAATGGGAATACGATGGTTGCCTCCTCATTAATGCTTGTTTATCTTCCTCGATCCTTGAGAGGAAGGAAAGCTTTGAAAGAGGGAACACATCACTCACACTGATGTGCGTTTGGAATGTTCAAACTTGCTACTGTTTACTTCTCGACGTAATAACAACGGTTCGCGAATCCCGGTTATAAACGTTTACTCGCGGATGTCTCGGCAAATCACAACACGATTTTATCCTAAGGCAACTTCTTCAGAAAGTTCGGGCAAACGATTCGAAACTATCAATGATCGGTCGACTTCCATCTATCTGTTTAAAGAGAACCGGCCCTACACCGAATCAATTTCCTCCGGAGGCAATAACGTTGAATTTCCAAGTATGAGTAATATATCGTGAACAGTAGAGTTGACTAGGTAATGTTGTTTATTCTTTTCTAGCGACTTCCGTGCTATATTGTAGTCCGCGTCCGGACATATACATGGTGAGTAATTACTCAATCAAACGACTGATCTGAAGGAACTTCATTGATCAGTTTCGGTTTCAGGTATCACTTTGGATCTTCCACCGAATATGACCTACGATGGAATAAGGGTAATCACCAGCTCGACCATTCGAGCCGGTTCCAATCGAGGTTGCATCTTCTATTCCGCAGAGCACTATCATGACCTTCCACGAAGATACGCAAGTGTCCGCTCAAACTATGTTTCGTTGTGTGACCCTCAGGTGTGAAACCCGAGCAGAAAAATACATGATCTACCTCTCACTGCATGTTTCAGGAGAAAATCAAATAAAAGTCTATGACCTGGCGGCCTTACGGTGTTTGTAGTGGTTGTACTGCCTCCGATTATCCAAAACATTACCAAAATAATGAAATGCAATTTGAAAGATTCACTTTTGTAGTTTTCGGGGCCTAACTGGGAATTTCGTTTTGTTCGGGTTACTTGTCGATCGCGATGTCGGTCACAATGATCAAGACTGCAGATTCAGCATTACGTCTTCTGCTCGTTCTCTTGCATGGGTTTGGGTTTAAGCTAATAAACGAATCAATATTTCAACAATTTCCGACGGAATACTATACGTGCTTATGAACTTTCGAATATTCGCTTCTCAAATCGAAAAGCGACAGAGCAGGCTTTGCTCTGACTCATCGTAAATCGCGGTTCTCGACGGTAAACAAATCCGTTTGTTCTCGTGCTCTATTGATCGTGCTGAGATTTGTGTGTATTGTTCTCGGCATTACATTACACTTCGACAGTGTTTCTCAACGTTTTCAATCACGTTCCTCTACAGAGAGCTGTTTTCGCGGACTGATTTGAATTTAACGTACGCGGCGATTAAAGAAAATTTGTTATTCTAACGATTACGATTTCGCACTTAATTGAAAAAAAAAAACTAATTATTTCAAGCGCATTCCAAAATACCTAAAATTTGTTCATAAAAACTAATTCATGCAAATTTAAATACTTTCCTAATATATGTACAAGCATGCAAAACAGGTAACTTTAGGGTCTGCTTTAACCAAGCAGAACTTTATCAAAATCGGTTCATTATTGAACTTTAAGGTTTAAAGTACCTTCGTTTGGAGGACGAAGAAAATCACCCAAAACAGGTTTCTGTTTTTCTCTCCCCCACCGGGAGAAATGAAAATTCAAAATCATTTTAGTTGGGCGCCAATTTGTAACTCGTCAGCTCAGGGAATAGGGTTTTTGGGTCTACAGGGTCGTTGAATTGGATTTTAGCTTGTTTTCTCTCTCTCCGGGTCAGCCGAAGGTATTTACTTGAACAGGAACATACGGAAATGGAACGAATATCAACAAATGTCGTACACGCACAAGGAAATACAGTGAAACATCAAACCGGTTACCGATGGGTGCTCGAATCTAAAACTCACCACTTTTCGAGGGACCGCAAGAGCGACGAGGGTTGGAGACCCCTTTATGGGTCCGGCAAAACGGGACAAACACAAAACAAGGGGAAACACTAACACTCATGGTCATTTCTAATTGTATGGTTGCTGCGAATGTGTTTAGGCCTAATACATACATATTTATTGGTGACGTCATTGTTTACAAGGGTACTTGCGCATTTTGTTTGTATCCTGATCAGGGTTGTTTGTAGAGGTGTTGCCATGGTGAGCGATGTTCTCGCTAGACGAGATGCTGACTGTAGTGATGGTTGCTATGGTTGGCGGCTTTCTCGCCAACTGGAATGGTGGCTGTATTGGTGCATCGGCTGATGCTCTCGCTGGAGTTAGTAGCAATGGCGGCCGCTGGACCGCTCGACGGAGCTTTGCTACTGAAGATGGCGGCTAGTAGCGTCGGTAGCATTGCAAAACGTATTTGCTACCCGAGCTCGTTTCAGAATTCTTCTCGCTTGTCAAAGGCGGGCGATGGGACCACTTGTGCACCGAATTTTGCTGGCAAATACAAGAAAAAGGCCCACTTTGGACCTAACCACTTTTTAGTTCCCCTGTGACGTCACTTTTACTAATCTTTCGTTCGTTTTACACATTTTACAGTTTTTCAATTACCTTTTTCTTGTTCGTTTCTAATTTCAGTTCTTACTCGTTTTCACTTTTAGGTTAGGTTGTACATAGTCGCACTAAATATAATTTTAAGAACCATTAGATTTTTAGAAACATTTTAACACTAACAAAACTAACCATTTTAATCGTGTTTAGATTTTACTAACATTTAACACTTTTTTGCATGTTCTACTAACAACTTTAACACGTTTTTTCAAACAACTAAAAAGAAAAATAACACAAAAGTTTAGTATTTCCACTATATTGGAGGCATTACATTAACCTCACATTTTTCGATTAATTAAATAAAACCGCGCGCACTACTAATCGGTCTGGGGTCACAAGCGAAGAAGAGGAATTTTCATTCTCACTACCCGTTATTTATAGGTGATCGGTCTAAATGTCGAATATCATGATATGTAACAATAAGTTCAATATCATGATATTTGACATTTATGTTGTTCATTTGATGCACACCCTAATCAGTTTACGTGCGCTCCATCTGTTGATCGGGCTTGGTAATATTTTGCCTTACCGGTTCAAACTGCTCGTCATAAATCCTGTCACTTCTGACACAGTGGAACATGAGAGTGGTTCAGGCTCACTCATCGCCAAGCTCACAAATGAGTGCCGCTGTTCCAATGTTTATGAGGGTATTCTTTTAAAAGGGCTTAATGGTTGGAGAATCCGGGAAGGACTGTAGGAGTTGGGTAATTGTGGTGGAGCTACAATTGATATTTGTAACCGACGGTTACACCGTAAGGTGATCTACAGCTCATTTCAAACGAAACTAGGGTAAAATATTTGATGTAACTAAGGTAGTTTTCGAGCACCGGCATTTTTTTGTGAAAAAAGTCTACTATCATAAACTGGTGGGATGTTAGGGGATTACATTTCTCATATATATCTTTTTTATTTGTATCATGAAGTTTTGAGGCGATTGATTCATTGTATAGCAGTTACTATTCTGAATGACGTATTATAGATTTCATTTTGGGTCATAGACATCCCAACAGTTACTATGGATGATAAATTCAACTAATGCAATATAGATCTTAAACAAGTGTTAGATTGATACATACACACTTAATTTTGATTACCGAGTTCGGTAATTTTTTGACGAGATTAAAACTGCTGAGCACCGAGCTCGTTCAGCAAAAATGCATTGTTTATCTTTTCCATACGATTTTGACAGTTGTTTTACTGAACTTCAGTAGAATCGATTACACTAGTTTACAGTATTTTTGAACTCGGTAAGCTGATGATCATTTTTGGTGTAGAATCATGCCCTGAGTTCGAAATCGCGAAAGAAAAAAATTACAGTAGAGCGGAAATTTTTTCGACTTTCCATACAAGGTTGATGATTTGAAATCGATTTTTGTTCTATTTTTAAGCAATGTCGCTCACTTCATACATCTCATACTCCGTAACCAATGCTCCGATTGAGCTGAATTTTTTACTGTAACTCGCCTACATATGATATGTCAAATAAACGTCGAGAAAGAATTTTTAAGTTGGTTTTTTCTTATTGAAAAAAATACATTTCTTCAAAAAAATTTGGGAGTTTTGCTAAAATTTAAGAAGATCGTCCCTAAAACTCGCCAATATCTTGAATTTCATCAATCTAACGCAAAACCTGTATTCAGATGATCGAATGGTATTGTATTCAGCTTTTAATTTATGGAAAAAGATTTAAAATTGGTTGAACAAAACGCAAGATATTTGAATTTTAGTAAATTACATATATTGAAAAGTTGCAAAACTCGATATTGAGCTAAAACTCAAAAACTGTTCTACTTAAAATTTTTTGAAGGTCGGTTTCGAAATCAGCACTAAATTGTGCTTCAAAAATTTTGGTCGTTGACAGAAGTTCACGACTTTCGTTTTTTTTTTGTAAACTTGTGTTACCGATACTACCGAGATCGTACTGCTGTTATAATCTCGTCAAAAAAGTACCGAACGGGCAATTCAGAAATAAGTGTGTAGGGGGATTAGGGGCATAATGGACACTCGGGGCGAAATGGACACCCCTGTTTTTGCCGAAACCGTTGACTTTTATGTAAAACTTTTAATGCATAAGTGTAAAGGAGGAACAAGTCATGGTTCTATTTTTCAAAAGTTCCATTTATATTGCTCCAAAATAACCAAAATATCATTGAAATTGAATATGTTCGAGGGGGGCGGGGGGGTTGATAAATAATAAATTACCCAAACAATTAGACAAAATCGTCAAACTCATCGGATTTGTTAAGACATACAGCTACTAAAGTTTGAAAGTGCCTTTAAAGTTCGCCTATCATGAAGTTGTGAAAAAAAATGAATTTTTATTCAGAAATATGTGACTAATTGGCTGTAAAAAATGTAAACTCACCATTCAATAACTTTTGAGCCATATGATGGACATTTTTTACAAATTGTTTCAAGTTTAAAGGCCATCACTTTGATAAATTTCACCCGAAATTACGGTGCTTTCGATTTTGAAGGAATGGCAACATTCATAAGTGGTGTCCCTTTTCAGACGGCTTCAGAAGGAGCAGAAACGCCGTGAGAGCAAACGCACCAAAGCCCGCCAAGATGAGTACCGGAAGGAGTGCATAGTTAAAACCTTTCCAAAAACAAAGCAAGACTTTGACGCACTCTATGCTCAGGTGCAGATGTGGAAAGAAAACGAATTAAAACAGATTTGTGAGAAATACTCAGGTGCCCCTAAAATCGCCGAAATGAACATGCTGCTCGACAAAGAAGTCCAGCTACTAAACGGAATCGAGCGGCAGCGACAGATACTGCAAGAAGAAGCGAAGAAAGTGCGCAACGAACAAATTTTGAAAAAGCTCGGCGACCCTGTGAAGTGGGTCGGCTATAACAGTAATTGGACTCAATCCGCCAGGAAAAATCGCTTCGATATTATACATTTACCCTTTGTTCTTTCATAGGCTTGATTATTCAAATGGATACGTTGAAGAATCAGCGAGCGCGGTATTTGACAAACTACTATCGAAAGTTGGCGGACGAAACGCAGGGGACCCACGAGCGGATTACGCTGCTTAATCGCCTCTCCGATGTCATCGCCAAAGTGGTGCACCCCGCGGTGGACGAGGTAAGCTTATAGCAATTATCCAAATCACTGATGATGCCTCACATTTTTGCTGCCTACCGCACTAGCATAATCCCCATCAGTAGACAGCTTCTACCATTTCCCTTTCATTCCATTCATTCTTCTATGCATTATTCGATCATCGGCTCACTGATTCATAAGATAGATTGAGTAAAAATTCAACACCTTCGGTTATGGTTTTCCAGTGGGCTTTTTAATGGACAATATTTTAAAACTTATAAAGCCTGTTTACGCAATAACCGGGACACATAAGTACACGGCTGTACCTCTGTAATGAATCTGTGAAATTGACCAAATAATTGACCGAGAACACTTTGGTGTATGTTTATTATTCGTGCCAAATTTCATAAAAATCGATGCATTAGGGGTAGGCGGGGCAATATGGACACCCTAAGGTTTTTGCTAACTTTACCTGGCAAGATGTCGAAAAAGTTTAGTTTTTTGATACATGTATCCTTTTAAAGTCTATTTAGCATGTACAGCTGTCGGCATGTACAGCTGTGCCCAGAACAACTATTTCCCACTGCTTTCGATTTTTGACCAATTTGTTTCACCCTACAGTGACCGGCACAAAAAAGATCCATCATATAATGATTACAGTTTGTAATAAAAACTACATATAAAAATGATAAAATATGCCTTTCAATGAATGCACTTTATCCATTTTACATAGTTTTAGTAATCTGTGTTGAAAAATGTTTGGTTTTTGAAGAATACTGTGATTTCTGATAAGATTGAGAAAGTTGCTTAAAAATTGGGTATGACAGAAAAAAAGATCCACTTGGCAATTAATTCTGAAACTTCAAAATTTCGCCAAATTATCCCACTTTTTGCTTCTTGGTGTATGCTGTTGTGATGTTTTTGGCATATGAAATTTATTTTGACATGAGTTTTATCAATTTTAGGGTGATATGGGGCGAATTTATTTTACATAGTAAATATCATGGATCAATTATCCTCAAACAACAGAAACTGTATGTAAGCATTAATGAATGCTATTCTTCTACAATATAACAATAATTCAGTTTTAAGACATGCAGGGATGTATTTTTTTTTTTTTTGACAAGTTCCATGAGTTTTGGTCAAAAAATGCTAAGAAATTCATGTGTAGTGAACTTCATTAAGGATATCTTGATAAATCAAAACATTCTCACGTTTGTGTATCGCAATAATCACCTCCATCTGCTTGTGATACAGCTTGCCAGGAGTACATTCTATCATATACACTTAGATAATTACAAATTTTCAACGTATCACAAGTGATACGAACGGTGTATATTCATAATATTAACTTTCAACATTAAATCACAATGGTATTAAATTATGACCACACATAAAATGAGTGATTGCAAGGAATGCTAGCGTCAAATCATGTTGGTCTTTTCGGCACATATATTCCTTGCATTCCAACGTAAACAATTACCAAAGACAGCTAGATGATCTGATGCTTTATTTTTTGAAAATTTTCGATTTTGAGAACGTGTATATTGAAGCGACAGTCGGATTTGACGTAAAAAGTTAACATTATGAATACACACCGTTCGTATCACTTGTGATACGTTGGAAATTTGTAATTACCTAAGTGTGCATGATAGAATATACCTCTAGCAAGCTGTATCACAAGCAGAAGGAGGTAATAATTGCGATACACATTGGGCACTGATTTGGACGAAGTGAGATCTATTATGAAGAAGTTTAAGAATATGAAAGCTCCGGGTGATGACGGAATTTTCTATATTCTCATCAAAAAACTTCCAGAAAGTTGCTTATGATTTTTGGTTAATATATTTAACAAATGTTTTCAGTTAGCATATTTTCCTGAAAAATGGAAAAATGCTAAAGTTGTTCCAATTTTGAAGCCTGACAAAAATCCTGCCGAAGCTTTTAGTTATCGTCCAATTAGCTTACTGTCATCTATCAGTAAACTTTTTGAAAAACTTATTTTAAATAGAATGATGATTCATATTGATGAAAATTCTATTTTTGCCAATGAGCAGTTCGGATTCCGCCATGGTCATTCGACTACTCATCAACTTTTACGGGTAACGAATTTCATTCGTTCCAATAAATCTGAAGGTTACTCCACTGGTGTAGCACTTCTTGACATAGAAAAAGCATTCGTTAGTGTTTGGCACGAAGGCTTGATCGTAAAACTGAAACAATTTAATTTTCCACTATATGTTATTAAAATTATTCAAATCTATTTATCGGATCGGACACTTCAGGTAAACTATCAAAATTCCAAGTCAGATATGTAGATTACCTGTAAGAGCTGGTGTTCTACAAGGCAGCATATTGGGACCAATCTTATACAATATTTTTACCTTAGACTTACCTGATTTGCCACAGGGATGTCAAAAATCGTTATTTGCAGATGATACAGGTATCTCAGCCAAGGGGCGGAGTTTGCGTGTCATTTGTAGTAGATTGCGAAAAAGTTTAGATATTTTTTCTTCTTATTTGCAAAAATGGAAGATTTCTCCAAATGCTTCCAAAACTCAACTTATCATATTCCCACATAAGCCAAGAGCTCTTTATTTGAAACCCTCAAGTAGACATGTTGTCACTATGAGGGGAACTCCAATAAATTGGTCGGAAGAAGTTAAGTATCTAGGGCTCTTACTAGATAAAAACTTAACTTTTAAAAGCCACATAGAAAGTATTCAAACTAAGTGCAATAAATACATTAAGTGTTTATACCCACTTATTAATAGAAAATCAAAACTTTGTCGCAAAAACAAATTTTTGATTTATAAACAAATTTTCAGACCGGCCATGTTGTACGCTGTCGAGCTGTTGCAATACCAGAAAGAAGCAACTTCAGAGGATTCAAAATAATTTTGAAAATGATTCTGAAGTTGCCTCCCTGGTATAGCACTAATGAGTTACATCAAATTTCTAATATTGAAACATTGGAACAGATGTCAACTAAAATCATTGCCAACTTCCGTCAAAAATCGTTGCAGTCTTCTATTGCTGGTTGCTTTCAAAGATGGATTTTTGATGCAATCCGCCTCTCACACTATGTTTGTACTCGGGCACGGTTGCCGACATTAGTTTCATAAACTCTACATTTCACAAACTTTTTCCACTGATATAAACGCACAAACCTGCACAACTGGCCACCCGGTAATGACTTTGGTGAGAAACAAAGAGAGAAATTCGAGTTGGAGAGTTGTCAGATGGATGAGAATCAAAACAAAACCGAGGAAGAATCAGGCGAATCACACATCACGTGCTAATCTGTGACATTTCTCGACGTCAAAATGCTGTCAGACAGGCCGGTTACACTTATCGTCACACTTTTCAACCGTCACACTTTCATACTGTGCAGTTCGATTTGGTGTGAACAGTGCAATAGCTTAAGTTGGGTTAGGGTTAGGATAAGTTGAAAAAATGTATTTCTGACACGCAGGTGAAAAATAAAGCCTGCAAAAAATCTTAAGTGCTAAAGCAAATGAAATGTAATATGTTATTAATTAGTATTGATAATAGCTTAAATTTATTTCACCAAATTAAATAGGATGATAAATAGTGTGTTATAATACACAGAACACCTAGATTAAGTTGATGCATGTAAAAATTGATTGAGATACTAATAAAGATTATAAAAAAAAAATAATTGCGATACACAAACGTGAGAGTGTTTTGAGTTATCGAAAAATCCTTAATAAAGGTTACTACGACACATAAATTTCTTTACATCAGTCGACCAAAACTCAAAAAAAATGTTAAAAAAAGTACATCCCTGCATGTCTGCAAGCTGAATTATTGTTATATTGTAGAATAAAAGCATTCATTTATGCTTACACACAGTTTCTGTAGGTTAGGGATAATTGACCCATGATATTCACTATGTAAAATAAATTCGCCCCATATCATCCTAAAATTAATAAATCTCATGTCAAAATAAATTTCATATGTCAAAAACATCAGAACAGCATACACCAAGAAGCAAAAAGTGGGATAATGTGGCGAAATTTTGAAGTTTCAGAATTAATTGCCAAGTGGATCTTTTTTTCTGTCACACCTAATTTTTAAGCAACTTTCTCAATCTTATCATAAATCATAGTATTCTTCAAAAACCAAATATTTTTCAACACAGATTACTAAAACTATGTAAAATGGATAAAGTGCATTCATTGAAAGGCATATTTTATCATTTTACATGTAGTTTTTATTAGAAACTCTAATAACTATATGGTGGATCTTTTTTTGTGCCGGTCACTGTATGTCTACTATAGTGAACATTTAACCGAAAATATACTGAAATCGAAGAATTTGGTTGGTTTGTGATTTAGGTTATATTTTTCCCTTGCCACTTCTTTCAAAAAGGTGAGTGTCCATTTTGCCCCGGCAGCAGAAGATATTTCCAACTTTTTCGTGTAAAATCTAACTTTAATTTCGAATGTTTCTTTCCTGAAACTACGTTTTAGACAAATGGACTCTATTCTCCATTCATTAAAGGTTCAAAAAAGTTAGCATATTTCAAAATATTGAGGGTGTCCATTCTGCCCCGGGTGTCCATATTGCCCCGCCTACCCCTACTTTTAACTGTGGATAAAAAAACAAACAGACGTGGTTTTAAGCATTTTGTAAATATAATCATGACCAATTTTCATTCGCATAATAGATGGTTCTTTTACGCTACAGTTCAAAATTCTGTGATAATAGGTAATTATGAAATTTCGTTAGCAGGTGTGATACTTATAGAGACACTTTCTAGCAAAATTTCATCAACTTTGATCAAATGGTTTGAAAGCTACTGGTGTCGATAAGGGTGAATGTTAGTTATAAATTTTTCGTATGTTTCATGTGCGATGTTTGCCTATCCATAACTTTTGAATTTCTCTGCCTATTCTCATGAAATTTTCACAGAAGGTAGTTGATTATGTGTATATTATGCCTGCAAAATTAGACGATTATTGGTATCGTACTTTCAATAGTACAATCGAAACAATAAAGGGTGCTGACTAATTGCTGTCTTAGGGGCTAAAATCACGTTCAGTCCTACGACTACAAAATTGTTGATAGTAGATACATCGATTTTTTGAAATATTGCTATTGCAACAATTGTAGATTGAGAGGTTTGTGTTCAAAATTTCAGCCATTTCCTTTGCCAAATTCAAAAGCTACAACACTGACAAGCAAAGCTAGGGGCTGTACAAAATTCAATGTCGCACATTCTACTCTTTCATGGCTACGACAAAAAGTACTGCACCGATTCACATGAAATTTTGTACTTGAAATTAACACACCTTAAGATGTTATTAAGCCATATTTGAGGAATTTTAATGTATCTATTGCAGAGTTACAGCTGTATTTCTGTGTCCCGATTATTGCGAATACATGCTTTATGTACCTCCTAAGTGCAATTGAGAGTCAACAGAAAAAAAAACGCTTTTTTATAAATTTTCTCTGAAATTGTTATGTAGGGTATTGGTTTCATTATTAAGCAAATTGCTCCCATTTTCACCCTACGAAAAACAAAGGATTGAAGCGTTGTTTGTTTTGTTCCATATTTTTGTATTTTTTTTTGTTAGAAGTGAGCACGCATGAAAACAAAAAGAACGGAATAATCGTTGCCGTTATCGCTTGTTTTCGAATGGGATGAATATGGGAACATGAGATTACTTATGGCACACATACCCTATGCAATAAGTTGCATAACAGTTTTTTTTAAGATTCATCTATCGAGACTTGTCGACTTGGTTGATTAAGGCGATTGTGGAAAAAGCTATAGTTTTGCAACAAGTTTCATGCATTTTTTGCTACATATTGCGAAAAAATGCTGTTTGAATAGTAATCAATTAATAGAATCTTACTTTTACATTTATCTACACCCAAATGTAATCAACAACAACAATGTGATCAACAGTGGACAGTAGGCTGTCCCTTATTTTGCAAAAAATGGAAATGTTAAAAGTTCGTTGATGGAAAATGATCGTTTTAGCTGAGAAATGATCGTGCCAAAATGTGAACTCCATATCTAAAAGCTATAGCTCGTCGGTTGGTGCAGCACCGGCCGAGGAAGCGCAGAAGACTGGCGCGGACCTCACGCGGGCGCTGAACCCATGGGGTGGGACACTCGATCTCGTATCTCTATTTTCCACCAGTAACTCAGGTAGTGTTCGTGTAATGCAACGTGTACGTATACGCAACACCACTAAAAGTAGAAACCACTATGTATATCGGTGCGTAGGGAAGAACCGGTTGCTTTACACATCGGACTCTTTGCTGCACCACACAGTGGGTGTGGTAACACCTTACATTTTCAGAATGGCTATGCAGATGTACCTCGACAGAGGCGAATTGCCTCTGTGATCCTGCTGTCTGCAACCTACGGGTGCATCTGATAGGGCCTGAAGGGTAGTGATACCCTTCTTTACGGGCAGGTCAGATCGGGTTGCACGTGGGCATCAGTTCTTGATGTCCGCTCAGCAGTAGGGCGCGGGCGGGGTTGACCCTGCCCGCCTTCCGAGGACAAAGGGAGTGGCGAGGACCACTCGGGAAACTGGCTAAGCGCCAGCATGTTACCGTGATGGACTCTCCAAAGCGAGTCAACGATGTTCGTTGCTGCAGGCTACGCAGCTAACCTTGTGGGTGCGATGTGCACTAGCCCCTCTCTGAAGCAATACCTTCTTGGTGGTTCCGGAGAGACGTAGGGTTTGGTGACCATAGGAATGGTTTGGTGGGTACGAGGAGAGAGTAGTCCTGGATTTTACTTTTGTTGTAGAAGACGGCCTGTCAGACCTACACTACCCTAACCTTCTGTTAGGGTGTCTGTTGAGCAGATTATCCCCCTATGGTTTAGAAGGAAAAAAAAAGAGGCAAATTGCCACAGAGGTGGAGAAGGCAAAGGTTGGTTTTACTGCCCAAACCCGGGAAGCCAATTGGCGACACGTCGATATACAGACCTCTTGGACACCGCCGGGAAACTGTTAGCACGATTCATTCTGTCGAGGCTGATGGTATATACCGAGAAACCCGATGACTGTCCTCTCGGATAACCAGTTCGGCTTCCGGAAGAGTCGATCGATGGTGGACGCTATTAGGGCTGTAACCAAAACGGCCGAGATAGCACTCCAAAAGAAGCGAACGGCAATAAGCCGACAAATACGTCGTCGCGTTCGATACAATACAATAGAAGCCTGAAAAGAATGAGGATTTGAAAAGCAAGCTACGGTATCAGTCCGGTTTAGTAAGTTCCAAAGAGAGGATGTGTGCTAGAAGAAAAGCCAGTGTTTCACGTGGACAAATTGCCAGAGGAGTTAGTGGCAGCCATATGCAAATGTCAGTTATTGGTAAAACGCAATTGTACAACTATTGTAAAAACCGCTCCTTGATTAGGATTTTGAATTGTTAATTAGCGGAATCAAATCGCAGAATCAGAGAGAATTAGCCAGTCGAATCAGGTAAATGAAACTACGATTAATCATAACGCTTGAAAATAACCAATGTTAATCGTTTGAAACACACCTTCAAACCAAGGTCGCCGGTCGGGGCACAGCCTCCATCTTGCCCACCGGAATCCACCACGTGACCGAATCACACAGTAATCTATACCGGATAAACCATCTAGGAGGTGGTAAGGTCGTGCTTACGTCACCCTGTACGACCGCTCAACGTACCAGAGCACCCGTCTCGCCGGGAGGGCGAAGTTCCGCGGGCCCCATCAACTGTACCGCGGCCGAAAAACGAAGTCACGCCTACGGGACTATACCCGTACAAGCCTACGCCATAATACGGTAGAGCAGCATAAAAAGTCATCCGCTGCCAGCATAAGCATCGTGGAGTGGATAATTTCCCCCAAAAGCTTTCGAGCGACAGTTCATCCGTGTTCATCGTACCGGTACGCAACGTAGTCGACCGTCGTCGCAACCCCTACGTCACCACTCGTCATCATGTCGCCTGACGTCACTCGATCCAGAAAAGAGGTGACGTACTAGAATAGAAATTCCAATTAGAAAGAAGTAGAGCTAGTCGCGACTAGGGGTTAGGTTGGTTGAATAAACTCAGGCGTTGCCTCAGTGTGCCCCGAAGTGCCACTGCTTGATGATTCAGATTTTGCTTGGCAACTACCAAGACAACCAACTGTTTGTTTTTATTTTGCAGGTCAAATGCACATGGTTGCCTAGTTTTTTCACCCAAACTCAAGTGTCAAAATTGTGCCTCAGAGTGCCTCGGTGTGCCACACAGCGTATAAGACGGTGTGCTTGGTACCTCTTGGCACAATGTTCCAAGCGACTAGCCCCTTGGGCGTTGCCCAACATAAATTCAGCCAATCGTTCAGAGAATCGTTGCATTAATGGATTTCTAAGATTATTGGCTTATTTGTTGGTTAATTGGTTGCGGGTATCTCGTGTGTTCAGAAGTGATCCTACCAGAGTCTCATTGGGCATTTGTCACAGCTCGGCTACCTGGCGCGGAAGTAAAGATCGTTGCAGTGAGCTTCCACGCTTGTTACAGACGTAAAGAACGCGTTCAACAGCGTTAGTTGGGCCGTAATCGAATGCGTCATACTTACCTTACCTTACCGATCAGGCTAAGGCCGGGGTGGCCTCTGCTGTACATAGTGTCCGTCTCCATTCCACTCGGTCCATGGCTGTTTGTCTCCAGTTCCGCACTCTGTGTAGGGTTCGCAGATCGTCCTCCACTTGGTCGACCCACCTAGCTCGCTGCGCTCCACGTCTTCTTGTACTGGTCGGATGACTCTCGAGAACCATTTTAGTCGAGTTGCTATCCAACATCCTGATGAAGTGACCCGCCCACCGTAGCCTCCCGATTTTCGCGGTATGGACGATGGTTGGTTCTCTGGTTCTCTCATCAGCTGATGCAGCTCGTGGTTCATTCGCCTTCTCCAAGTCCCGTCTTCCATCTGCACTCCGCCGTAGATGGTACGCAACACCTTACGTTCGAAAACTCCAAGGGCGCGTTGGTCCTCTGCACGTAGGGTCCATGTTTCGTGCCCATAGAGAACGACCGGTCTAATCAGCGTTTTGTAGATAGTTAACTTAGTGTTTCGGCGAACTTTTTTCGATCGACTACTTTTTAACATAGCTCTGGAAGGTGTGATGCCGGGCCGGGCTCAACAGCCGGGGAACGATTTTCACAAAATCCGGACAATTTGTGTGCTTTGCGGACGACATGGACATTATTGCCAGAACATTTGGAACGGTGGCAGAGCTGTACACCCGCCTAAAACGCGAAGCAGCAAAGGTCTGACTGGTGGTGAATGCCTCAAAAACAAAGTACATGCTGGTAGACGGAACCGAACACGACCGGATCCGTCTGGGTAGTAAAGTTACGATGGACGGGGATGCTTTCGAGGTGGTGGAGGAATTCGTCTACCTCGGATCCTTACTGACGGCTGACAACAACGTGAGCCGTGAAATTCGGAGGCGCATCATCAGCGGAAGTCGGGTCTACTATGGGCTGCAGAAGAAACTGCGGTCGAAACAGATTCACCCACGCACCAAGTGCACCATGTACGCAAGAAGACGTGGAGCGCAGAGAGCACGATGGGCGGACCAGGTGGAGCGTGACCTGGCGAGCATTGGGCGTGACCGAGGATGGATAGCAGCAGCCACAAACCGAGTATTGTGGCGTACTATTGTTGATTATGTCTTGTCTTAAATGTGATGTTGAACAAATAAATTTATGTATGTATGTATGTAGCCTCTTAACTCTATTTTTTTTTTTAATTTTCAGCTGGAAACATTGCTGAATCGGGAGAGACAATTACTCCTGTGTAACGTGAGAGAAGCAGGACTAGACTTGCTTCGGAAGCGTCAGTTGCCACTTTTAATGGACATTATTTCAACGGACACAATCGAAGATAGCGATAAGAAAAGTACATATGTGATCATATTTATATAGGATGGAAACTGTATTAGTATTAGTTGTATTTTTTAGAACTCAACACACGCCTCTGTAAGAAATGCAACCGGGTACGGCCAACCACCAAGTTCCCCTTGGATACGCGTCAGACATCAGCAAGCATCTGCGAGCGATGTATCGACCTTCAAGGGCCAGCCGTTGACATAGCGATCTATCGTTCAATACTCCGATCGATACGGCGAGATGAGAAAAAACGTGGAGCGCTTTCTTCATTTGCATTCATTATTCAGGACAACGATATCAAGCATATTGTGGAAAACATCTGGCACGGTCATTCGGCCATTTCCAACGCCACCAACCGAGCTGAACTGCGACTGCCTCGGTGGGATATCGCAAATGACTGGGCACCGTGGAATTGCATATGCCTAACGGAAGGTGAAGCACGATCGCACTTGAAGATAGTTAATCTGGAGCTTTACTATGAGAGAAGTATCATACAGAGCATCAGAAACAAGCATGCGTTATCGAAATCAGCCTTCAAGCAACTGCGAGAAATCGACCAAGTGTTTGTTGAATCTGGAACCTGGTGGCAAGTAGGATTGGATGGAAGTAATATACCTAATTAAAATTTATACAAAGAAGACCAATTGGTGAGGGTGTAATTTATTGTTTTCTATACAGCCAGAACTCTATACATAATTTTGGGAATCAATTAAAAACCGTTTGTGTTTCGTACAACTAAGGCTTTTCACTAACGATAGCTTTGAACATTTTTTGCAAATACTCAACTCGTTTCAGCAACTTATCACTTGTATTGAACTCATTGTAGGGGATGGATAGTACGGAGTAGCCACTTTTCTCCAACAAACGACAGGCAAGGGAATGCACGCCATTCAGAGACGGGTTGGGCCCTTGGCACATGTCGTGGTAATCATGAACAAGCAAGGCAATCCTGGAAAATAAGGACTTGTGTAAATAAAGACAAGTGTGTCAAGTGTAACAATGCATTACCTCTTCGCGCCAGGATGATCTTTGTCAACAGCTAACGGTAAACATTTCGTGTCCAGCACGCACTCGGCATCTGAAAAATAAAATTATGGTGATCTTATATTACCAATAATTATGATTTTTACTTGTGTTTTTGCGACTATCGACATTGTGTAATCTTGGAGGTAGTTCATGCACACTACGATAAGCTCGGCATTTTTTTTTTTCTATATTTTTACTGAGTTCTCAATAAATGATTTAACTATAAGCGAATAGATTACCAGATTTAGCTTAATACACTCGGTGGTCTGTTTTGCTAAAATACTGTGAAAGAGTTAACGAGTTCAGCAAATCAATTGTCAAAAGTTACTGCTAACCGGTAAATATAAATTACCTTGATTATGCACGCCAAAAGATGCAAAACGAGGTGTAAAAAAACTGATACAAACTATTGTCAATGTTGTATGAGAACATTTCAAATTGATTAGATTCAATCAGATCAAAGTTTTTAGAAGCTTTATGGGTTCCGAACAACTCTCCAAAATTTGGGTAATGATTGATTTAACCCACATTTTGCGCATCGCGATTGAAGTTTGTATGATATTTGACATGGGAAAACATACTTCTTCTTCGTTTTTTTTTTAAGTTGGTCAAAATTGTCCTATACTATATAACCGCTGACGGTAAAGTATAGCCCAGGATGCGTGGAAAAACTTTGTGGAAGACCGCAAAGCGATCTGAAGCGGAAAAAAATATACTTTTGGCAATTCTGGCCAAAAATTGAGATTCCTTTACATGTAAAATGTTAAGCACACTCGTCTGATCAGTAGGTTATTACTTTTGTCACAAAAATAGAATCGCTTTGGGTCTTCGACATGGTTTTTCAGGACACTGAGGCTACACTTTTACATAATCGGATACATACTTCCAGAATAATTTTATTCTTCTATGAGAAAATGCAGAAACGCAAGTTTTCCCATATAAAATCCCATACAAATTTCAATTGCAATGCGCAAAGTGTAGGCATAACTGATCGCGCTCAAATTTTGTACAGTCTGACCGAACCCGAAATGGAATCAAAAATACCTTGATCTGAGAAAAACGACCTCCATGACACAAGCTAATGCACAATGGGTAGGTACAATGACAACCACATTCATTGATGCGTATCTCCAGCACCACACAATGACAGCAATGTTGCTGTGCGAGCCCAGCGACGCGCGCAGTATCGAATAATGAAGAATCAACTTATGGTCGTCTCCGAGAGCTAGTTAGAAAATTCTATGCATTTATCTACTACGCAATACTCACCAACAGCAAAACCCATCGACGTCCTTCGATTAATCCGAACGTGGTTCTCCGACGGAAGTAGGCTTTTGAGCGCGTCCAGCATACCCGCGATAAGTATCCGCTTTTCCTTAGATGCATCGATAGGAACGAAAAACTTCGGATCTTGCAAGTTCACTCCACCCGGGATGCCCACTTTATCAGATTCCAGTTCAAGCCTGGCACAGGCGTTCAAATTCAGTAGCTTCATTTTGATGGCAGGAGACAGCTCACCGTTTTGGTCATTTTCTAGGGTTGCTATGAAGGTCGGATTCAGCACCGATGATAGATGGTGAGCGGAAACGCAATTCAGTACGGCCAGTGACCACACCGTATTCAACCAGTCCAGCGGTTTGATAAAATCACTTTCCGACAGGGTGTTGATGAGGTTTGCCTTAATGGCGTCCATGTTGGTTGGTTCATAGTTTAAGGTAGCGAGGGACATTAACAATGAACTGATTTGAGATGTTTTGCATATTTCTCGATTGACAATAATCCAATCGGACAGTAAATCCAGCATCGTAGTGTCTCGGTATCTTAACATGCTCAAACTAGTCAGAATCGATCCAATGGGAGCTGGTTTGTCTTTGTTGCTAGCTAGTTCCGATTCTACGTCAACGCAAATTCGTGCTGTAAGTACAGGATCTCGGAAGTTCAAACTGGCCATAGCGTACAACAGATCGCCGCACTCTTTGAGGTTTAGTTTATTAGTATTGCTGCTTATATTGAACGCAAGCGAGCGCAACAGTGGAGTGCTGCGCTTCTTCTTCTGCGCCAATGAGGACATCACCTTGATCATTTGAGGCATCGTTAGCCCGGCAATCAGCTTAGCTGCCTCATCGTTTGCAGTCACACCCAGAACGGTCTGTAAATCGTCTACTTGTAACGAACTGGCCATTGCGGGTCGAATCTGCACCTTGGATCCATTATTTCGGTTGTTTGTCCTGCCCAGCACGTTGCAGAGTTGCAAGAAGCGGCTGTCGTTTTCAAAGTCCGTTAATACTACTTTCTGTATAGAGCTCCATTCTGCCAGGATGGAAACGATCTAGATGATGGAAGAAAAAGTTTAATTAAATCTTTATGATTGAATATAATACGCATTCTACCTTTAATGCCTGTTTCCTTGATATTTTGGATTGACTTGGAATTTTCAGCAGATCATTCACTGTTTTTGCGTTAATTATTATTTCATCTATTTCACTAGAACCGGTACCACTTGTTGAAGCACCTTGAGGACGGTCTTCCTGTAGCAACGAAGCAAAAGCTGCCGCAACTATAGGATCTGTAATACAATGCAGAAAACAATGGTATTCAACAACACAAATCTGACAAAAAAAATGCTTACTTTTGGCTGCCTGCGCGGTACTCGCGGCTTTCACAGTTGGCTTTTTACCTCGACCCACGTTTGAACTATCGGCCATCTGAGGTTCATCAGCCTTACCGTCGTCGGGACTAACGTGCGACGCAAACGGTGCCACTGGGGCACTAAAATTCCGTTTGAATATACAAAATCCAACGTTTCGGTAGAACTTGTGCAAGCTTAACATCTGGAAGTTAGAAAATCACCGATTAGATTGAGCCACCCTAAACCAAAACACATCCCGGTCCGTGCAAGACAATTTATGTAACATAACCCCGGGTCAACAGAGCAGCTTTGTGTTGTCCTCTACTGGTCACGATTCTTGCTTCTCCTACTCACTATTGGATCTTTTTCGTTTATCCGGTCACTTCCGCGGTTAAGCACCCTAATGAAAAATTTCACTGGTAACTAACTGACCGAAGAGTTTTGCAAGAAACTAGAATTAAAAGTTTTTTAAATTTAATTTTCACTACTCTTCATTGCCGTGAAAATGTGATGAAGAAAGAGGGATAAACGTCAAACACGATAGGCGTGTTTCACCTGCTTTTATTTTGGTTTTTGGGACAGGGTTGTCCCTTTTTGCCGATAAACATTTTGCCGCTACTACTTTACCGATCCTCTCAAGGTTTTGAAAGAAAAAAAAAATCAGGAGTTTAATTTTTGATCAGGTCGCATGTGACACTTTGTTTTTTATTTATTTATTTATTTATTTATTTATTTATTTATTTATTTATTTATTTATTTATTTATTTATTTATTTATTTATTTATTTATTTATTTATTTATTTACATATTTATGTACATACATATTGCTTTCGCCCTTATTTAAACTTAATCTAAAATTTTAACTGGAACTCTTGGTGATTTAACCTTCTTTTTGCATCACGTTGGCAGCAGCTCGCTGACGTAGTGTAAGGTTTGGGTCAAATAAGACCCTAATGCCAAAAGAGAGTTAATAAGGAATTTTCTTTTCGTGAGCTGTTCGTGAAGATGATCGCCAAGACCTCGTACAAGACTTGAGATTGAGTTTAAGGACAAGGTATTTGGAGTACATAGCTCAAAATTTCTAGAACACCATTTTTTAGAACCGCTGAACGAATTTGGATGAAAATGCATCACGCTAATTGTTCAGTGGTTGTCAACAGCGCGATGCATTTTAATCCAAACCCGTTCATTTTGAGCTGTGTACTCCAAATACCTTGTCCTTAAATAAGGGCGAAAATAACATGAGCGAGTTCTCTTAATCGACTCTCTCTTCTGCAAATTAATGTGACAAGATGCAAACTCAATAATAGAACTTGTTTACACTTAAACGCTACATTGCATCGCAACCTAGCGATAACCAAAAAGTGCAACCATACTTGCATCTTGTCACTTTAATTTGAAGAAGAGAGAGTCGATGAAGAGAACTCGCTCATGTTACTTTTGCCCTTTTTTAAACTCAATCTATTTAATATTTGTTGTATCTGCGCTCAAATACTATTACATAGAAACGTCCGATTCATTACATTTTCTTTCGGAATCCATCTGCAATTCCCAAGAAATTCTCCAGGAACCCAAACAGTTTATCCACTGGAATCTCATCCTTAATTGCACCAAAATTCCCCCAAATTCCCCTAAGCTTTCCTCTAACAAAATTCACCTCAGAATTTCCTCTTTTTTTCTTGGAGTTCCCGAGGGTCAAATAAGACCCTAATGTCAAAAGAGAGTTAATAAGGAATTTTCTTTTCGTGAGCTGTTCGTGAAGATGATCGCCTAGACCTCGTACAAGACTTGAGATTGAGTTTAAATAAGGGCGAAAGTAACTTGCGCGAGTTCTCTTAATCGACTCTCTCTTCTGCAAATTAATGTGACAAGATGCAAACTCAATAATAGAACTTGTTTACACTTAAACGCTACATTGCATCGCAACCTAGTGATTTATAACCAAAAAGTTCAACCATACTTGCATCTTATCACTTTTATTTGAAGAAGAGAGAGTCGATGAAGAGAACTCGCTCATGTTACTTTCGCTCTTATTTAAACTTAATCTAGTAATATCTGTTGTATCTGCGCTCAAATACTATTAAATATTTAGAAATGGTTATTCCGTAGCTTGCTGAGGCTGCTGCTTAGGTCGGACGGCTCATCGGAGCTCGGGCTCGAGTCTACCACTTTGATTCCGCAATGAACGAACCTCGGAACGGACCAGGAAGAATCCAAGAACCAATGTTCACTGGCGTCAAGGCTGGCGCGTCTGCATGCAATACAATATTTATGGCCCTTGCCCCTTTGTCCGCTTCTGCAGAACTACTCGTAGTGCAGTACTCGGTGCAGTACCGAAAGAATACAGTTGAACTAGTTATGGACATGGGGACGTCCACTTTCCAGGCGTAAGGACGTCATTGGCAGTTTCAAATTGTATCCCAGCTGGCCAGCTCCAATGCAAATCTAAAATGGAACCTGAAGAAATAATTCCGGCATCCAATATGTAATAGAGCTTGCTGACGTTTATTCGCCTTTCCCTTTCAAACATGCAGGCGGAATGGATTTTGTTGTCATCAGGAAAGGTTTCCCGATGAAAACAAATCCTATCCCGCCTGCATGCTTGATGAAAGAGAGAGGTGAATCCACTTATCAGCGAGCGGTAATCAGAGATTAAAATTTTCATTTTCAATGAGTGAAATTCAACGTGAATTTTAAAAATTCTCAACTGAGGGATCAAAATAAAATTCATTTTGGCGAATGAATTTTTTCACCTATTCATTCATTTTTCTGTCACTGACAATTTTCACTGAGAAATATAACTGGACCGTAACTCCCGATTATATTTTCAATCATCTCAAAACTTGTGTATAGTAGTTAATTAGAATATTAATTATCTTCTATATTTGTCCAATAAGTCGGATTGTGCATCTGTTAACAGAAATTGGACATTTTACGACGTGCGAAAAAATATTCGTGACAGAGAATTGAATGAAAAAAGAGAGGCATTCAGCTGACAATGAATGTGGCCAAAGGGCTTGTTCACAAATGTCATAACGCTGGAGGGGGTGGGTGGGTGTCCTTCATGGTGTTACAGCCCGAACAAATAATTTTTCTTCCCATACAAACAGTGTCACAAAGGGGTGGGTGGGTGTCAAAACAGGCTAATTTTGGCGTTATGATATTTGTGAATGAACCCAAACTTGAATGAAAAAATGAGAATGTCAATCTTCACTTTCAATCTTCGATTTTTTTACTCTCTGGCGGTAATGGCGGCGGCGGGCACAATTAACCGATTCGAATTTTGACGTTTCTTGGGGATCGCAATCGGTTGGCGCCACTAAACGGTGGGTGAAAGGGTGAGGAGGAGAATGAAATTGTTTTGACTTTCCCCCATGAAACGTCAAAATCTGAACCGGTTGCATATGCCCGCCGCCGCCATTACCGCTCGCGGATAAGTGGATAAACGTCAGCAAGCTCTATTCTAATGAGCACCTCCAGACGAAATGTTTCGGAAAAAATCTTTCATGATTTCTTTAAACCACAGACAAACAGACGTAACTCTTAGAGGAAATTCATCAAAAACTTTTGCCGGTGTCATTTTCATTAGCACACTGCCACCTGTTGGTAGAACCGCGCGCGACACTGTCGGCCATGATGGATTTCGATTTGACGTTTTGTTGACACGCACACTACTACACAAATTGCCTGCAATTTTCGTTTGCATCATTCAGTAACGTGTACACTGGCAAGCGTCAAAGCGATCGAACACTAGCGCATCTGGTGGAACGATCGCGCAAACCAAATGAAATTTGAATTGATCGTTAAATGCATGTGCCAAGCCGTTTTGAAGAGTGTTACGTCTGTTTGTCTGTGTTTAAACTGAAGACTGTCGATCGTTCGTAGAATTTTTTTACCCACAATTATGTAAGAATACCTGGCCACCATTTTTATTGTAAAAGTGCCATTGACCGAATGGTATTAAACAATAGTAGTGATGGTGAGTGCGCTGTGCAAATTACATTACGTTTAATGGTGAATAATTTTCGAAAAAATGGTGTTATAACAATGAAATTTATCGTACTTTTATTTATGATAAATATTTTTATCAGGGATGTGTTTAACCTTTGGTTAAACCCTTCTCAAATGTTTATCCAGTCTATAAAAAAATCTTTCAGTGTTAACGCGTACACCTTTTGTACAAACCTTTGCTTCAAAGTGTCATCCGCAGTTTGAGATGAAAATCCGAAAAGATCCGTGCGAAGCAAAGGGACAGAAGAACCAGAGCAAACAGAAGAGTAAAATTTCTCACTTTTTATCCTGTGTGCGGTGATTATTATTTGATTTTGCGGTCCACTTTTATATTGAAAGTCTGTTGTTTGTAAATTATTTGTTACACTTGCTTGTTGACCGTCAGTTACGCGTATTACTTGCTCTGTCGGGCCGGATTAGAGTCCGAAAAAGTGAAACTTTCTGTCGGTGACTTTCATCCTGTGCATCCATCATCTCACCTGTACCATCATCATCTCCAGAGCAGCAGCAGTGGTTTCGAGCAAAAAAGGAGAAAAAAGCATTGGCTTATCACATTTGCCATTAGCGGAATTCAAAATGAGTTTCTTATTGTAAGTATATTTTTGCAACTCGAAAAATTGTTATGCTGATTATGTTGCTGGAAGTTCAAAATAGTTTCTCTAAAATTGGCCAATGCCCAATCGGACAACAAAGTATATCCGCTATTTCTGGGTCAAAATAAAGCAGGTCAAAGTAGAGGTTTCGAGATTTTTTTTTTACTTGAAAATGGTTTGATTTACACAAACTTTTTTGTTTCTAGTTTAATGTTGTACTGAAAACAAAAAAAAAACTTTGTTTAAATAATTGTAATTGTAATTTATTTAGTATAAACGATACCCTGTTGGTATTACCATTTGCCAGGTCAAGGAAGCGACAATTATTTGATTGTTAACAGTTAGAAAACTAAACGTTACAGAGGTAATGATGATTTTGTTAATACTAACAATTATTCTAACAATTGTTCTATAATGATTTATCGACCCCTAAGGGCGTTCTTGAAAGCAACAATAGAAGATTGTTGTTTTATTCCTAGCGGTAGTGCATTCCAGGCGATAGCGCCAGCCACGAGTGTGCTTTTCCTCTCTGATGTGGTGTGCCTTGGAATGATGAAGCTGTGGGTGCGTTCCTGTTGTCCTCTTCGTAGATGGCGTTGAAGGTACTCGGGATGGTTGCCTAAATACCCTTGCCGCATGAAGCAGTGCATTCGGTGTTGATAATTGGTGTCTAGATCGTGACCCAGTATTGAATTACGAACGGCCGCTGTTGATTCTCTTCGACGCATATTGTAGACGAAGCGCACCGCCGCCTTGAAGCAACGGTTAAGCTGGTTTTTGTTAGCAGCAGACAGGGCAGGATAGTAAACATCGTCGCAGCATGTAAAAAACGGGATCAAAACTGCTTGTACGAGTTTCTTCTTAGTGAGGGTAGGTAGAACGGGGCTGAATTTCCTGAAAATGTGCAGCGTTCCGAAGACCTTCGCCGTGACATCATTGACCTGAGCCGACCACCGAAGATTCTTGTCCATGTGTAAACCCAAATTGACGACTCTTTCAGCAACTTGTATGACTTCGGAGCAAAAAACGATTTCAGAGTTTGGGTGTACAGTGCCTTGCTTGCAGAAGATGATGGCTTGGGTTTTTTTCGGGTTTGGGAACAACTCATTCCGTTTCGCCCAATTCTCGATGGTCTTTAGGTCCGCGTTTACCATTTCAACAAGTTGAGGATGCTCCTTGGGTCCTGACATGTAAATTTGCAGATCATCCGCGTACAGCTGGTATTGGCATCTTAGACCTTCAGGAAGACTGTTAATATAAAAGCTGAACAAAAGGGCACTTAGGCACGATCCTTGCGGTGTGCCGTCTGTAACGGGATAGGCAGCTGATGTTGCACTGGTAGTTTTTACGATTTGGGTTCGACGTGAAAGGAACGATGAAATCAGCTGACAGGCATCCGGAGCGAAGTGGAACTCTTCGCGCAATTTCTGTCCTAATTTACGATGGCTCACGCAGTTGAATGCAAGCGAAAAATCAACTAGAACCATTACAGTGCATTTGCCGCTGTCGAATCCACTGTAGATGTCGTGAGTAACCTTAGAAAGCGCTGTTGTTGTGCTGTGTCGCTTTCGGTATCCAGACTGGTTGATTGCTAGAAGCGGGGGATTCGTATTTTCGGTGTACTCCACTATTTGCGCGAGAAGAACCTTCTCCAAAACCTTGGAAATCGCAGGCAAAACAGAGATCGGCCGGAAGTCTTTCGAATGCTCAGGGCTAGCTTTTTTCGGGATTGGGATGACAACTCCTTTCTTCCATATGGTAGGGAACGCATTGCTGTCGATGATGGTATTGTAGACGTTGACCAGTGTTGGTAAAATGTGCGGGCATAGCATTTTTACGAAAGAGATTGGGATGCCATCAGTCCCGATGGCATTAGATTGGATTTCTGCAATTTTCATGGAAACTTCTAAACTGCTGGTGTGCTGAAAACTGAATCTGCCTTCGCCCTGCACGTTAGGCCTTTGTTCTTCCGCGATTGTGGGACTTTGGACAGTCGTTTGGAGCTGCTGGTGACCATCACAGAAGAAACGATTTAGTTCGTCTGGGTCCATTTGTTCAGCTGACACAGTATTTTTGTTGTTGTGGATACCTTCCCGACGTAAGTTACTCCAGAGTTTGCGGGCTGGTAGATTTGGGGAGAAATACCGTTCGCTGTACCGCTTTTTCGACACAGAAATTAAGGATGCGGCTATGTCTCGCTTGCGAATGTAGTCACACCATTGGTCGTCGCCTCTTCTCCGATTGGGGTTGCGGGTGTAAAGAGTGTGAGCCAGATCACGGATGTAAATGGCTCGCTCGATGTCTGTCGTAATCCAGGGTGTTTCCCCGTTCCTAACCGTAATCTCTTTTTCTGGGGCATGCCGATTCATAAGGTTCTGCAGTCTTGTAGTAAGACACTCTGCCTTGACGTCGGCATCTCTGATGTCAGAGATGTTTTCGAAATTACTGTGCAGGAAGTCTGCTTGTAGATTGACTATGTTCACGGCACCGAGATCCCTGACAGTAATACGTTGAGCTTCTTGCCTTCTGATGCGGACGTCGGAGATTAGGAAGACCGTCTCATGGTCTGAGATGCAGTTCGAGATCGCTTTGGCCGTGACGATTGATTGTGGACTGTCGGTCACAAGAAGATCGATGGTGGTGCTACTTACGTCTGTAATCCTTGTAGGGGAAGTAGGGAGAACTAACAGGTTGAAAGCGTCGTGTATTCGGTTCAGTGCAGCGTGGTTACCCACTGCTTGTGGAAGAGACACGTTAATATTGTAGTCGCCTAGTAGGAACAGTCGGTCAAAACCGAATCCCTGTATGTCGAACAGTAGTTTCTCATACTCCTGTGCAAAACGCTGATTGCCAGGGCAGGGATTATACACGATGGCAATGCCGATGTTGAGGTCGTTGATTCGGTTTCGCACGACGAGGAATTCAAACCGTTGTCCTATTGGTGCATTTGGATTCAAGGTGGACTTCAAGACCGGGATGGCCTTAATACCTTTTTTAACGTACAGACCAATTCCACCGCAAGACTTGCTGCCCCGGCCTCTTCCTGATGGCAGACAATGTTTGATGAAATTGTAGGACGGTATTCGCACAGGACCAGTGGGGCTAGTTGACTTCATTTTGGTTTCTGTTATACCAAAGAAATGGTACTGGTTTTTGTGAAGAGCAAGTTTCATGCCATCCATATGGCATTCTAGGCCACGAACGTTTAGGTGGCCGATTCGTAGGTTTGTATAGTTGTTTGGCATGACGTGACGTGACTAATACTGTGGAATCGTTAGCGCTTGGGTCTAGTTAGTTTTGCAGAGAAAATTCTGTGGATTCTGCGTCGAAGAATACAGAAGATTCATTGATGCTGGAACCGGCGTTGACTAGTGCTAGAAGATGAGTGGCATCTTCGACTAAGGTGTATTTCTGATGTCCAGGTAGACGAACCGACACACTGTCATTTCGAACGTACACCGACTCGACTAGCTTGTTCTGCTTCATCCTTAGCGCCAGGTTCCGAATTCGAAAACTATCGATAGATAGCATTTCGTTAACGGTAAAGCGGTACTCTAGAGGAAGCCCTGATTTCAAGTTGCACAACTTGGCCTCCTTGTGCTTCTTGAAGTACATTTGGAGGACGTTCGTTTTGATGTCAACGCTATCGAAAACAACCAGGATGGTCGGCGTTATGGATCGGTCGGTCCATTTGGAAGGCTTCACGGCAAGACGGAAGCAGGAGGTTACGTGAGACATTGCGTCTGGAATACACAGGAAACTCAGAAAGTTTCCGACAATAGACCGAACGTTCTCGCCAGCTTGATGGGGTACCTTGTTGATGGAAATTCGATAGCTATTAACACTTTTGGAACAGATTTTGGCTAGCTTGACTCCTGCGTGAATCTGCTCGAGCTTGTGTGTGACATTATCACTATACACCGTCGCCTTGTTTTGCGTTTGTTGCACGTTGGTGTGGATCTTATTTTGCAACCTGTCACACTGTTTTTTTAGATTGCTCTGCAAAGAGGCGAGCTCGGATTCGATCTTCTTGATATGCTCACTTAGCTCTTCTATTTGCTTTTCCACCTCCCTTGTGCTGGTGACGTTGTTGACAGTCGCCTTCGGGATCAAGCTACCTACCACCGTACATCGCTCACACAGATAAAGATAGCTGCTGATGTCGGCCAGCAGTGATTGAGTGACTCGTACACAAATGTTGTGGAACCACTTTTGACACGAATCGCAGCAAATCCACCCGATTCCCGCTTCTTTCTTCGCTTTTCGTTTTCCTGCTTTCTTTCTGCGGACTGGTGGATCCTCTAGGCCGCAGGCTCCGCAAGTTTCTCCACTCATAACGGTGATACAACCACTACAGCGCTAACGATTCTAATAAGATTTAGTGTTGCATGTCACCACCGTTTTCAGCAATACTTCTTGTCCGTTTGGCAGCTCTGCCTGCCTCTTGCTGAATTTTCAGGAATTGAAACCCGATCACAAAAACGGATGGAATTCGCGACGACCGACGCCCGGGGGTAAACCCCCACCGAAAACGGGTCCACGGCACTTAACTTGTCCAAAGTAAGTTACTAAGTTGTTGCAATTTGTCTAACGGTTGATTAAAGAATTTATTTCTGCAGAGAATTAGGTATACCTATGTAGGGTAATTGATCCGATCATGGAGGAGTTAAGCGCTGGGTTCATGTTTAAACCACAATTGTGTCGCCCCAAGCAAACTATTTACATGGATTGAATTGAAAATAATAAAATCCATCCTTAATCTACGGGAAAATAACGAAATATTGCCACTTTGATGTTGTTATGAGCATTTTATTCGTTTTTATCTGAAAGATCATTGTGTTCCTAATGTTGCGGTATGTGTTCCTAATGTTGCGGTATTTTGTTCCTATTGTTGCGGTATCCCATTGAAATCCTATGGGATACCGCAACATTAGGAACACTACCGCAACAATAGGAACACAGCAGCAAACACATTTATGAAAATATTTTTTTAAAATAGGTTTTTGGGCAAATCTTAAGCAAACAAATGGTGCAATCTCATAATTTAAGCACCATACATCTATTAAAAATACCTTTTGGTAACATTTCAGTCGAAAAAGTGCTCAATTGCCATTACCGCAACAATAGGTACTACCGCAACGATGGGAACAATTACCCTATGACGCAAAATGTTAGATACTAGTCGACCTCTTCATTGGCATATAGGGTAATTGTTCCCATCGTTGCGGTAGTACCTATTGTTGCGGTAATGGCAATTGAGCACTTTTTCGACTGAAATGTTACCAAAAGGTATTTTTAATAGATGTATGGTGCTTAAATTATGAGATTGCACCATTTGTTTGCTTAAGATTTGCCCAAAAACCTATTTTAAAAAAAATATTTTCATAAATGTGTTTGCTGCTGTGTTCCTATTGTTGCGGTAGTGTTCCTAATGTTGCGGTATCCCATAGGATTTCAATGGGATACCGCAACAATAGGAACAAAATACCGCAACATTAGGAACACATACCGCAACATTAGGAACACAATGATCTTTCAGATAAAAACGAATAAAATGCTCATAACAACATCAAAGTGGCAATATTTCGTTATTTTCCCGTAGATTAAGGATGGATTTTATTATTTTCAATTCAATCCATGTAAATAGTTTGCTTGGGGCGACACAATTGTGGTTTAAACATGAACCCAGCGCTTAACTCCTCCATGATCGGATCAATTACCCTATTGTGGGTTCTGATTTGTGAGTCGGGTAAAGCAAATTTGGCTAATTTCGTATTTGGCCTAATTTTTTTTCTTCCAATCAGCTAGCTACCAGACAATATCTAAAAATCGTTGTTTCAATTCTAAATATATTAGTAAGGGGCCGTCCATATACCACGTGGACAGAAAAATCGTGATTTTTGACCCCCTCCCCCTCCCCATGGACAAGCGTGGACTTTTCACTGACCCCTACCCCCCTCCCCTAATGTCCACGTGGACTTTTAACAAGAAACTGTGATTATCAAACTTTTAATCTATTTTGGTAAAAGATTATTACGACCATAGAAAATCGAAACGCGCTCCTCAAAGAATGGCACAATTTCAACTTTTTATGGTACAATTCCATTAAAAATTAGAATTGTACCATAAAAAGTTGAAATTGTGCCATTCTTTGAGGAGCGCGTTTCGATTTTCTATGGTCGCATTTGCATTTATTATGGAGAATTTTAGTTGTATTTATTTCTTGATTTGAAAGTAGTATTTAAAAACTTTAAAGTAGTTTTAAATATTACATAAAGCTTCGTGAAATCCACTCAGAATTTTAACGAAAATTTTGATAGAAACTCCATCACTGTTACGATCTGCACTTCATTTTGAAACTCCAGAATTTTGTTTAGATTTTTTTACTAGGCATACTAGCATAATATTACAACATAATTTGTTTCGTTGATGAATCTTTTTTCCCAAAATCAATTTCGTCCACGTGGTCATTTAACAGACCCCCACCCCCCTCTTCGTGGACAAGCGTGGACTTTTCTCAGACCCCCTCCCCCCTCTAAGTTGTCCACGTGGTATATGGACGACCCCTAATAAGGCATTGTCCAGTTAGAATCCGGACGCAGATAATCACTTATATCTCAGAGGTGGAATAACAAACAGAAAAGGTGAAGCCCTCAAAACAAAGATAATTTACTGTAGTTTCATGGAAAAATATCATTAAAATTATTTAATTTAATTTTTAACACATTTTCTCATTTTTCCGTGATTACTTTCTTAAAAATCTGCACAATGGTAGTAAATTTTAACATCAACCCCTTCGGCGGATTTGTTTAACAATCAGCTCTGTAGTGTCCCTCTACCAATCTGATTAGGATTCCAAAGAAACTTTGCCAAATATTTCTCTTCTTGCGAAATTAAGGGCTATTCAGTGAATTCCAAAGAAGGCAAATTTGAGTGTTTTTTCGTTAATAAACGCTATCCAACAGTCAGGGATGGGAACACTCACTTGCAACGAGTTACATTCACTTGCTATTTTCTCAGCTAAGAAGTGTGCAATCAAGAAACGATGTATGGGTCACTTTTGTCTTGTCATTTCGTCTAAAACTTTGCCGAATAGAGTAGGGGTCGCACATGAATCTCAAGGTCGTGACAGAGCTGTGAAAGCGACTCTCCACGAGGTGAGTGTAATTTACATTCACCTCGTGGAGAGTTGCCTTCGCAGCTCCCTGACGACTTCGGTATGCGTGTGCGACCCCAACTCTATTCGGGAAAGTTTTAGACGAAATCACAAGGTAAAAGTCGTTAATACATTGTTTCTTGATTGCACGCTTCTGAGTTGAGAAAACTGCAAGTGAATGCAACTCTTTCCAAGTGAGTGTTCCCATCCTTGCCAACAGTGATGACACTACTACACATCTCAGGCTGTCGTGATAGCTCACCAAATTAGCTCAAACCTCTAGAGATCCCTTGTGTGCATTTTTGAAAAGCAGCACGCGATTCTTGAGGTTATCATCATCTTTGTACACATTTGGTGTCAAAATCGTGATGTGAGAAAACGATGTCCAGAGCTCGAACTTCCTGGCAAATCTTGGAATTCCAAGCAGATTTATCCATGAACATAAACTTCAATCTTCCTTGGGCACTTCCTCATGGCATGGTTAACAACATCTGTGCACATCACACATAATGGTTATGGAGACATTAACATTTTTCGCGACTGTCGTACCTGACCACGCTTAATTTTCAGCGTGTTTGTGCAAGATTTTTTTCCTTCACTTGTCTTCAATCTGAAATAACTTTTCACTCGTAGCAAGAAAATCGATGAAATTTTCACCATCAATAGAGGACTTGTTTATGATCAGACTGCTGTAAAAAAAATATGATTATGATCATTGAGAGCGTCAGAATAAATTATCCTTTGCGTCCGGATTCTAACTGGACAATGCTTTATAATATAATAAAAAAAAAAAAAGACGCGGACACGTTCAATGCTTCCAGTGAGATTTTCGCTCTTTTAAGGAAGCACGACACTAGACAACGGACTAGCATGCAACGCCCAGTGGCACAGCCGAAAACTTTTCCTGACAGCTGCGGCGGGAATCGAACCCGCGCTCCTCAGCACGATGCGACTAAGAGCTTGGTGACCCTAGCCGCACGACCACGGAGCCACCAATAATAATAATATCCTAAAGACCAGGAAGAAATCTCTAAAAGAAATTGTAAATTCATTGAAGTAGGTAATTTGCCAAAATCCCTTGAGAAATCTTAAGAGATATTCCTAAAACAATCTCTGAAAGTTTTCCTGAAGATAGTTCCTGAATCTGGTAAAGTTTCATAAGAAACATACAGAGAATCTCCTTGAAAAAAATCTGGAGAAATTATTCCAGGAAATAAAATTTCTAGAGCATTTCTTAAAATAATCTGCGGTTTGCATGAAGATTTCTGAGCAGAAATTTCATAAACAAATCTTGGATTTATTCCAGTAGTGAGCTCTGAAAGCGCTCCTGAAATATTTTTTGAGGACAAACCGTCTTAGTGAAAGCAAATATTATTTCTAGCTATCAGAAGGTCGATTCCAGAGGCAGGTTCTCCATTTGGGAAATTTATGCCACTTCTAGCTAGGTATTATCCGACAATCGAATCCAAGCACGCTCAGCATCTGCTTCGGTTTCATTTCAAAACAAGAAATGAAAAAAAAACTGCTGTTGAAAAACAAGAAATGGAGAAAACAACAACACAGTTTCGCTCAAACAGCATCAAATTAGTCAAGGAATCATAATACCCATGCTTTTTGCACGATTTTCTCGCAGAAACGGAGAATTTACCTTCTCACCATACAAAAATTCAGCTCATTACTCCAAATCTAGTACTTCACCAATCGTGTCCTATAGGGCAGTGCATGAAATTATCTCCTTCTCTTTCGCTCTTACAGAAATTTTGTAAACAACAAGGCCACGAAACGTCAAAATCCCATACAAAATCAAAACAGTGCAGTGCCCTATTGGAGATTCTGCATTCGTTAAGTTTATCACTAAATCATCACCCTCGCGTATCAATTTGAACCGTCGAGCCTAATTATTCGTCAGAAGTGGCTTTCGAGCAGATCTATAAGAGGATATAACCAAATAGCTCTATTACAGCCAGAGGTTCTATATTCGACTGAGCAATCATAATGACATTTTTACGGCTTAATAGTTACTTGGGTATAACTTAGTTCAGAAACTTATAACTACAATGTAATGTTCGGCAAACTGGTAGGATCCTACAATTTCTACCGATGAAGCCATATGCTAATTTTCATATTTAGGGCACGAAAATGTTAGTACTACCAATTTATACTAAACCATCGTAACCCGTAACGTGGGTAGATCACCTTGGAATGGTGCGTTACGGTGTAAGATCTACCATTTCAAGTTTTGATCTTGCTATTTTCCAGCCTGGTTTATTTAAATGCAGGAACATTCCAGGATCAAGATTTGGTGTACTTTTTTACACTATTTATTTATTTATTTATTTATTTTATTCTATTTATTTTTCATTGCTAATATACTGTTTGTTTCAGAGGGATGGAGGTAAATTTAAAGTATATATAAATAACAATTTACAAAAATATAACAGTGGAGAACGTATCACAATTCAATACTTTTTTCTATTTCAGATTTACAAGCAGGCAATCAACGATCAAAACGGCGAAGTATCTCTTTCTTTAGAAAGGTCAAGATTACCGTACGATACAGTGACAAGTTGACCACGTTTTCCGCGTCGATTCATTCGTACCGAGTTCCATAATTTCGATATCTTTTTCGAACATTTAAGATAATGTATTTCTGTTCATCACACCTTCAACTTATATTACGCGTTGCGAACATTCGCGGATAATAAATATGTACAACGGTTTTATTATCCCCAATCTTATTAACACGGGAACGCGAAAAAAAGTAATACAAAAACATAGATAAAACTCAAAAGCAACGATTCTAGTTGTTTAGTTGTCCAGTTTACTCGTAAAGCTACGGCGCGGGTTTTGGTTTTTCAGCATTGGCAGTAACACTAAACGGAGTTGCATACAGTTTATTTTCTGACTGAGAAACGATAAGCTTAAAACGTGCGTTATTACGAGTGGATCCGACATAAGCGTGGTTTAAACAATATTTATACCCGGTATACAATTAAATTTAATACACAAACATACAATAAAATTATTGTATTCTTCCGACAGCCGGCTGGCGGAAGACTAAACCATATCAAGGGTTGCATAGCTCACATCATTTACCAATGTGAATCCAGATCTATGTAACTTTCTATCCCTTCCCTTCCTTTGTAACAAACTTCCTTCCTGTGACAACCGTGGGGATGCGGAGGTACACACGGTCTCTAGTACAGGGTTGTTAACGTTAATCAACGATTAACGCCGTTACGTTAATTCGTTAACGTTAATTGTAACGATTAACGAATCTAGCGTTGATTTTCGAAAGCCGTTGATCAACGATAACGTTAACGCTGAGCGTTAATTCAACGTCAACGGCTCCGTTGATTCTTACGTTAATGAGAATATCTATTGTGATACCAAGCATTTACTGTATAGGAAGTTGGACCTTTTACTTCAAACAATATTTTATCAAATACAAACGATTAAAAACTGGAAATAAAACACTTTATAAAAGTTGTAACAAAAAATTGAACGTTTATTAAATTAGACTATATTACAATTAGCACACATAAGTGATTGCATTTCGAGATTTCCATCTGACAAGTTTGCTCGATCAGCTTGAAATACTCCACCAACCAGGGAAAATAACCTTTCGACACTGGCACTGGACGGAAGAGCTGTATTATGAAACAAAAACAGTTGTTTCAGACGTCTGAATGGTTTTTTGCACTGCTCCCCATAGCATTCTTCAATGCTCTCATTTCCTGTTGAAGAGAGGAAACGAGCGAGCTCTTCTTCGATTGATTCATCGTCGGAAATTGAGGAATGTCTTGATAGTGCTGACAGGTCCAATCCAAAAAACATTGAATCTTCATCTGGACTTTCGGAATGCTGTTCACCATCAAAGGAATCATGATGGCCATCGTTTTTCGTGTTACACGAAGCAATCGAATTCATAGCGCAAGGATGAGTTCCGTCGTCAATTTCTCCCATCTGCTTCAGCAATATTTCTTTTATTTCCTCTTTATTTGAATACTGGTTCAGTCCATCCCAATCCAGTTTGAAGCACGGAATCAACGATGTGGCCACAATAAGGTCTCGATCAGTCATCATGCATCCAAATCTTCGCTCGGAACTGATTGAACGAATCATTTCGTTGAGTAGAGGAAGACAGTGCTTGAGTGGTTTGCCATTCATTTTCCTACGCGATTCCAACTGACGAATCAGGCTGTACACGGTGGGTAAGAGATAACCCAAAAACATATACCGTGTGCGCACCTAACTTTGCGCAGGTCCAAACTTTGCGCATTTTTGTAAAATAATTAAAAAAATAACTAAATGTCAACATTTTCACCAGTTTAATCATTGCACTAGCATTGTGTAAGCATAAACATTATTTGGCGAAAATTATATTACCATAAAATCTTTGTTTATGTTGAATAATAAACAAAAAATACACAAAAACGTCAAAATTTGCCTCGCCTTAACACGGCTGCCAAGAAGTAACTCTACAAAAAATCAACATTTTCCTCGATAAAACTGTGCAACGATGATTAATTTTACAGTTAATTGACATAAAAGGTGATATTCTAGTAATATCAATCACAGTTCGTAATATTTTTTTCAATTTAACTAGTAAATAGTGGTGCGCAATGTTTGGAACCAATATTTGCACTGTGTTCCTAATTTTTGCGCACTTTCAGTAAATGCATGATGAACGTGAATACATGACTTATGAACCATTTAAATATTATGTAACAATTGTATTGACAATTTCAAGCCTACCTCCACCATGTAGCAAATTTTGTATGGAAATTAGTAGAAAATTGTATGAACCGTAGCACTACGGCAGGCACTCTTGGTCTGTCTACAATGTTACGTGATTTGTGAACAGTCCTTCATTTGACTTTTCCGGCGGTCAATGTTAGGGACGATTCAAATATGACGTCCACCATTTTTTTTTTTTTGAATTTTAGAACCCCCTCCTCCTCCCCCGGGTTACCCCGTCACGCTTCATAGTACCTATAGCTAATACATGGCATATCACACTTTTTCAGACAACTCCAACCCCACCCCCTCCCACCAGAGATGGACGTCATATTTAAATGATCCCTTATTGTTCCTATCCGTAACGATCACTCCATTTATCAGGAAGCTTTTACCTTTGATCTCTACCCACTGGAAAACCCCTCATGAATTTTGGATTGTTCACAGGGTAGGTGCCTAGTACGAACCGCAGACGAATTCAAGAACTGCCGGAGGCCTCCGTCGCCCCTGTCTCGTAGGACAAAGTATTTCAACAAAGATCAGTTAAGAGCACACTACCTGAATAACTTTAGTTCAATGGGCAAACATTATATAATAGTATTTTTGATGACTTTTTCAAGCAATCCATAGCATGCGCAAAGTTAGGCACACCATGCGCAAAGTTAGGAACAATCGAAGATTTTGTGCGCAAAGTTAGGAACAAGGCAATGAAATAGTTTTTCTATTTTAAGTATTTTTTGGTTCATATTATAATTTTTTAAATATTGCAGACTCAAAGAAGGATCATTAGTCTATCGTATGAGCATGTTGTTCATGATATTATTTGTTTATTTGTATTTTTTATAACGATTAGAAATTTGATTTTTCTTAACTGCGCAAAGTTTGGTGCATACACGGTACTTTTCTCTTTGTAGTAAATTCAAAGCATATGCAACAGGATGAGTTACCCACACGTATTCCCGTAAGTACGCCATTTCAGAAGGAAGTAATCTCGGAAGGCCTGCTTGTTCGATAACTCCTTCAAACTTGTCTCCATGTTTATCGCTAAGTTCGCATATCTGCAATACAAACATAAAAAGCTTCATTAGGAGTGATATGCAATTATTTATGCGCAGAATGATAGTAATTAGATATGAGCTCAGTGTACAAGTATCGCATGGTGCACCCGTAAAGAATGATCACTTCTTAAACCGTGATGATGACTTATGGTATTACAAATTCAAAGAACACAATAAGTTTCAATTCATTGAATCAGTAAATGCATGATATCATGCGGCATTCATTACGACCATGACTCATTGTTATTTGAAAGGAAGATCAGAAAATAACAGTTTTAATAAGTTTACCTGCCGTCTTGCGTCATATTCCGAGTTCCATCTTGTTTTACAAGGCACATCGAATTGAACGCCAAAGCCAGACTTTATCGCTTCCGCTACCACGGAGGACTTGTTGTGTAGGCGCCACCACGTTTTTAGTTTCTTTCCGATTGTTGCTTCCATTTTTGAAATAGTTCCATTTTTCTCACTGATCATCTTGGGTCCATCGTGAGATGTCACCAAATTCAAAATGTGGCTAGCACACCTTTGATGAGGAGGAAGCACCACATCACTTTCAAAATCTTCCAGGTCCGCCAGTAAATTATCCACATCAAGAACTGAGACATCGTCTTCAATAGGGTCATCGTCGTCGCTTTCTGGATCATCTAAAATTATAGTCGAATGTTACAAATGTGAAATAGTCGGTAGGTATGGTTTATACAATTTTACTTAAAATTGTGCACATTAAAAGGCAAACGTTACTTAATTAATATAAAATACAAAAATTACCGTTCACTGGGTGTTTTGCAGCAAAATCCTTGAAGGCCTTTCGCAGATTGGCAGCGCTATCAGTGGTACATCGTCTGACTTTTTGCGTTATTCCAAAATCACGATGAACTTTGTTGATGGCCTCAGCAAGAGCTTCCGCAGTATGCCTCCCGTGAATTCGTCTAAGCGCTAATGCGGCTGATTTCCGCTGCATGGTTTCCTCATCAATCCAGTGAACGGTCATGCCAAGGAAGCTTCGTCTGAACTTCGTCCAGCAATCGGCTGTCGTCGCCACGTTGGTAGTGGATGCAAGCTGCAGTTTCAGGGATTCTGCCATTTTCTGAAATCGACCGTCCATTCGCTTAACGACTGACTGGCGGCAACCGACACTTAGCTCTTTCGGCAAACCCAGCAAGGCCAGTTTTCGGAAGAACGGTGATTCGACGATGCGAAAGGCCATCCCATCGTTAATAATAAATTCATCGACGGCCTTATCCAGTTCATCTTGGCTTATTGAGGTTTCAGAGTCCTCCTGCAACCCGCAAAACTTTTTTTTTCCGCTACTGAATTCATTCTTCATTTGCTCCTCGGAAAATTTGTGTTTGCGCTAAAACAATAAATCAATTGTTAATTTTATAGTATTTTTTTCACTACCTTGAGACGAACCTTCAAATGACTTTTCAAATTCGATGACGACGTAAATGCACATTTAATCACAGAGTTTTCCGACTTGCATAGCTTGCAGCGAGCTTCAAAATTCTTCACATCTTTCTTCTGGACGTAATCAAAATAAATGTTGAACCCGTTCCATGGCATTTTAGTTTCTTCTTCCGCGTTCATTTTCCGTCTTCTCTGGGTTCGTTCCACGTAAAACGGCGAAAATTATTGACACAACTCCTTGGCTATAGGCAGGGTGGCCAGCGAACCGGGAAAACCGGGAGAACCGGGAAAAAGCCGGGAATTCGGAATCACCGGGAAAAAACCGGGAAATATTCGGGAATTCAGATTGCCACCGGGAAAATTTTGCATTTCCAGGAATAATTCCTCCTCCTCTCCTCTTCTTGGCGTAACGTCCTCACTGGGACAAAGCCTGCTTCTCAGCTTAATGTTCAATGAGCACTTCCACAGTTTTTAACTGAGAGCTTCCTCTGCCAATGACCATTTTGCATGTGTATATCGTGTGGCAGGCACGAAGATACTCTATGCCCAAGGAAGTCAAGGAAATTTCCTTTACGAAAAGATCCTGGACCGACCGGGAATCGAACCCGTCACCCTCAGCATGGTCATGCTGAATACCCGTGCGTTTACCGCCTCGGCTATATGGGCCAATAATTCCATACTGCTCTATTATTTCTAATTATTAATCACTTTTTTATCATCCATGAAAATAATCTGTAATGCCAAGCTTATTGCTGGTTTAACAGAAGTTGCAATGTTTCGATATATTTTATTGAAAATACGACTTGCGTTATATTTAGATGTTGAGAATTTTAAAATCATAATATCGGTTGCTGAAGTCGATCTGTTAAGTCATTTTAAAAGTTATAACTGTTTTTATTCTTAGTTTTCAGCAAATCAAGAAGAAACAATAATTTATAATTCTTGCGTAATAATGTAAAGAGTTTCAGTAAACTTTAGTAAAGGGCAATCTTCCTCTGAATTAGTCTTGTATCGATGTCACCAAAATACAATAATGCTACAAAAACTAACAAGGGCACTCACATGTTTCTTTTCACTTGTCTACATCAAATTGGAATTGTGGGAAATGTATTTTAACAACAGCAACAAGGAATTGATGAAAAACAGATTAAATGGAGTAAATAGGACGTTGTCGTTGGCTAAATTTTAACAACAGTTATGTACAACTAAACTGAAACCTAGAATCAGTATTTTTACTTGGCCAAACGTAATTCTAAGCAGTTTTTTTTTGGCAAGTGTTACTAAAACAAATAATGTTATTATATTGAACATGAGAGACGAACACAAAACAATAAAGCCTATAGGCTTTCTGAAACAAAATGTAAAATTGTTAAAAGGAATTAACGATTGCTCAAAGGAATTCAGCAATAAGGCCAGTTTCGTGTTCAAAAGGAATCGCTCAAGAAAGTTTTAGACCAATTCCTGGAATAAAAATTCCACAGTGACAGCCATTTGAATTGTCATTCCTTCGCAACTGCGTACTGCGAAGAAAAACGGTTTCTTGGGCGATTCATGCAAGAATTTCTGTAATATAATTGCTTTCCATCAAAAGTTTGAATATTTTTCAAAGAAGCCTTTGTGCCAAAAATGGCTGAATCTGAACATGTTGTTTAAATTAAGTTGATATGAAACATCTTCAAAATTTTAACACAAGTATCAGGCATACTGTATCAATTCTAGTGGAAATGATGTTTTGACGTTCAAACTAAAAATGAGAAGAAATGTGAAAGTACTTTACAGTTGCAAAAATGTACATGTACAGTTTTTACAGAAACCTATGTTTCATTGGCATTGCAAAAAATGTCATCAGGAATTAAAATTCTTAAGAGATTATTTCTGAATTTTACCCAAAAGAATCTCTTGAAGTTCACCCAGGAGTTTAATTGAAAATTCAAACATATGTTAATTCTGAAATTTATCCTGGAACAGCTCCTGAACCGATAGGGATTATTTTATTCAACACAAGTAAACAAACAAGTAAAACCGGGAAAAAATTGAAAATTTCGGGAAAAAACCGGGAGAAAACCGGGAAATCAAAATCTGAAATTCACTGGCCACCCTGTATAGGAACCTTTTATAGCCGTTTGCTGAGATGTTCTTCAGATTTTCCATGGATACGCCTTCAGCATAGAAACGTGTTATTCATACACGTAACCAATGAAATTAACACAACATTACTGCTCTCGTATCTAACAGTAAATCTTGTTTCGCTGATAATATTACCTACAACTGTGCAGACTAGCACACCGAATCACACCGTTCCTCAGATCTGGGGTAACACCCAGTCTAATGTGGATTCCGATTCACCAAACTATAGCATAAAAGTCAATTGCTCGTCTATGAAAACTACCCATTATGAAACCGGTCTCGATGGTGGGCCAATACCATCAATCTTCCACAATTTCACCAGAATACACAACCGTTTTTTTTTTTTTGTGAAGAATTACATGAAACATGTCCCACCCATCCAGCTCAATAAATCTTAAAATTGTAAAATACAAAGTTTACCTATATCGCCAAGATCTGCTTGGTAAGGTAAATTACTTTCAAGGTCGAGCGAGCCAGAAAAAGAGATCATTCAATGACACAGAACTCTAATCAACGATCTGATTAACGGTGTCCGTTAACGTTAATTTAACGCAACCCGTTGACGTTGACGTTGAAGATGGAAAAAATCAACGCAACGCCGTTGACGTTAATTTCTTCCAAAATTAACGTCAACGGCGTTAATCGTTGATTAACGTTAACAACCCTCTAGTAGCAACGGATGTCACACCAACATTCCTTCCCTTCCCCGATGACCGTAAGGACGTGGCCGGCGCCGGTACTGACAATATAAAGTTTTGAACCTTCAAAATTGCACATTGAGGATGGAAAGCTACACCCAGGCCCCATCCATTTGGTTCCCTGTGCAATGTTGACTGTTCTGGTCAGTAACGGAGTAGCAACTACGAATTGTACGGTCATCTCATGCTCATGCTCCAATTTATACTAAACCATCGAATTTTTCGATCATTAAAAAAGTATGAGTAGGAATTCTAGCGTTTTTCGTGGTGGTAATTGTATGAAAACATTACCCTACAAGTTGACTGAACACAATAATAGTAGTTGAATTTTTCAGTTCACCACTGTTGATTTCGCGGTCATAGTCAATAGTAGGTGTTTTGAAAATCTTCACATAAATGACATCTGAGAAGTGCCGGCCGTCCACATGGACATGATCTATTTGGATGCATCAAGGTTTGCTTACGGATGTCTTTTCGTGCAAAAGTAGGTGCTGCTGATGGTCGTTGGTCATCCCTCTAGCTGCAGCGAAAGTCAATAATCTCAAACCGTTGTCTTTTGTGTGTTGTAGTTCAGAGTGTGAAGGTTCTCCTTACCAAATAATCAGTTAAATAGTTCATTTTATGGAGTAGGGTAAATCGGGGTAATTTGGCCACGTTAAGCAAAAGTCGAATAAAGATGCAGAAAACAACGTTAAATCTCTCGCACATCGTATGGCCAGAATGATTCTGATAATACTACACTAGTTGCATATAAAACATCATAGTTCAATTGTGTTTATATGCCAAAAAATATTATTGAAAAAAGTGTTGTTTTTGCGTCGATTTTGAACCATCGGGCACCCTATTTTTAATGAAGAATTCATATCGCCTAACGTAATACAAACCTTATTTGCTTCACTTGATATTGAACCATATAGTATCAACTTGAAGTATACGGTAAACAAACTAATTTGATAGATGACTTGGTATTTAAACAAGAGAAGTCTTATGTGGTGTTTTTGTTCAGCCCTCGTCGGGGTAATTTGGCCAACAATTTTAAATTTTATTTTTCTTATTTAGTTTGTTCTAATGATTCAATCGCTCCAACATCAGATCAGTATTAGAGCTTTAAGGGGAACCGATTAGCGCGTTGCAGTCCCGATAACAAATTTAACGTCATGCTTTTGACACTCTTCGTCGGTTTTATCGAGACATGTAATCGGGGTTTTCGCAAAGATGGAATTAATGTGTATAGTATACAATAATAAAAAAGTTTAATTATGTAAGCAACATTATTCTTCCAGATAAACCTGGGAAAATCTTAGTGACCATAACGCTCCTTGATTGTTCCCTTAAGATCAACGATCAAGTCAATCCCAGTCACTTAGGTATACCTAGTAGGAATCCTTTGGGCACAAGGAAACATTTTAATTATCATTTTAACTGCTTGTTTGGTATTGTTAAAGGTCAAGTTGTTAAAATCAATCTTCCAGCCGATCCAGTAAAACCTTCAAGCCCAAAAAGAACATACCGGAAGGCACCCATCAGTATGATCTCATGAAACATGCAGCCGCTACATTGGGATCTGGCAATCTCCGCAATGCTGTGCAGCTTCCCGATGGAGAAGATCTCAACGAATGGGTTGCAGTAAACAGTAAGTACTTGCAGTCGCTGTTCTCGCCTGACTTTACTGAGTTATTCTGACCTTTGTAGCTGTGGATTTTTTCAATCAAATTAACATGTTGTACGGCACAATTACGGAATTTTGCACCGAAGATTCTTGCAGCATCATGTCAGCCGGCCCCAAATATGAATACCATTGGGCAGATGGGCAGACGGTTAAGAAACCCATCAAATGCAGTGCCCCCAAATATATTGATTATCTTATGACCTGGGTCCAAGACCAGCTGGACGACGAAACGCTGTTTCCTTCGAAAATTGGTGTTCCTTTTCCGAAAAATTTTATTCAAATAGCTAAAACTATCCTCAAGCGGCTCTTCCGAGTGTATGCCCACATCTACCATCAGCATTTCTCTGAAGTTGTTCGGCTGAGTGAAGAGGCCCATTTGAACACCTCGTTCAAGCATTTTATCTACTTTGTCCAGGAATTCAATTTAATAGATCGACGAGAGTTGGCGCCTTTGCAGGATCTGATCGATAAACTCATCACCAAGGACGGTCGATAAGTTCTCGAGAGCAGCGCAAACAAAAGCAAGCGAACAACATGAACAACTGCACCGTATTTCAGTAGTAATAACAAGTAAATCCATTTACTCCAATGTCATGTTTTTATGATCATCATCAAATTACTTTTATAGGCGCCTTTGTACCCTATGTTGTACGCATTTTGTTCGTGTAGCGTTCTAACACCTCGTCCACTATTTCACAGTTTTATTTTAGTTATTTAAAGTGTTATTTTTAAACTACGCAAACTGTAGAATAAATGTTAATTTTGTGTATACAATCAAGTAAAAGAAACAAGGGCTCATCCACAATTTATATGTAAATATTTATTTTGGAAGCAAGCTACAAACTTGGAAAACTATTTCAACCTAGAATTCATTTGAGAAAATGTTGCTAAAGCTGTTGGTAATTATTTTTTCGTACTCGATTTTTGAAACTACCGAAGTTCGGTAGTCTGTTTTAAAGCTCGGTAAAACTTTTATCGAAATCCTGACACATAAGTAGTCGATAATTTCTTAATGTAAAATCACAGAAAATAATCCACGGCGAACATCTTCCTAGTGATCTAACTCATTTCGTCATGCTTGCCTTTTGTTTCAATTACACAGCAATCTCATTTCGGCAATTACTGCGCTCGATGCGTCCGAAAGCTATAAAATGGCGGACGCGGCAGACTTCATATCCTACGCGAACAGTTGAATACGTCAAATTAGTGCTTATTATAAATAGAAATATTCCCTCTGCGCGTTTAGTTCCTAAGTTCAATCTGCTTAATTGTTTTCCCCCTACTTAATTGTTTGCGATACCAACTAGTTATTCTAAAATGCTCCTAATATGGCTGAGGTGATCACCGCAGAGGCATTATTAAAACTGATAAGAGCTGCATAATATCTATATACAACAATAAAGTGTAACGATCAAATTGCGTAATTTGATGTACGACGACTGATAAAATATGAAATGGAAATATAAATTTGTACGAAATTAACATAATTCCTTTAATCCTGAAAGAAAATCCTGCATGTCTGATCGTTTTATGTATATTATTAGGTCATTTTACATTGAAATTCCATGGGAGGCTTGGCCAGAGTCTACGCTTCATACAATGCTGATTTTAAAGTAATAGTCATGCTATGCGAACTTCGGTATACCGAAGACGTACACAGTAAGGAATGTGACGTCATGTTTGCGAAGTTGTGAACATTTTTTTTTAACAGATATGACGTCGCGATCTGCTGATCAATATCAGTATGTTTACGGCAAATACAGGTGAACATGTACCTGTGAAATAGAAGGCATTGATACAGTACACAATCAACTGATTGAAGATCAAAAAAAATAGTTAGACATAGAAAAAAAATTGTAAGAATCAAATAAAGCTTTTGTATTTAGAAATAAAAAAAAATAGTTGAAATATCAAGCTGAACTCCTCATAAATGCCAAATCGAACGAAAACCAATCATCGTTGGATTATAAATTTGCGTAGAAACTTAAAATTCACAAAGCAACCATTTTGGTACGCAGTACAGAATCGCTTCAGATGTTATAACTTTTAGGAATGTCAAAAATTTCAATTTAGACTGGCAAAATTGAAAATATGTCCACTAGAAACCAATGTACATCGTCTTGGCCGTTTGGTTTGGAGTACAAACTTGGCCATTTTGTATAAAAAAACAGCTGGTGGTCTTATTGTTTTGTCGGAAACTGTACATAATAATTTTGAAGGAAACTTTCTTCACGATCTATCTAACTCTCCCCTCTCTCGTTCTCTTTAGATTATTTAAAGATTACAATGAATCTTTCACAATGTTTTCCAACATACATAGATAGGACAATGTGTTTGAAAATAAATTTGTTTAAGAATCACAATAGTAAACGTGAATACGGCTTATTTATAAGCGTCATTTTGAAAAGTTGAGCAATTATTTTTGAACATTAGGGCAGTTAGGGGCCGTTCATAAACCACGTAGACTTTTTGGGTTGGAGGGGGGTGGGTTCTGGCCAAAGTACGCTCCATACAAATTTCAAAATTTTTGTATGGACAAAAGTCTACGAGGGAGGAGGGGGGTCTGAGATGGCTAAAATTTGGTCTACGTGGTTTATGAACAGTCCCGTATGCAATTTTCTCACTAATTATGTGTATCGATATCGTACTTCCGAAAAAGTGTAATTTTATGCATAAATAACAATATTTATAGAACTTTTGATGACGAAATCGGGTTTAGCGAACACTTGGCAGCTATAAACATTCATTCGAATATTCATCACATGTGTGATACAACTACGGTAACAAAAGTTTGGAAGTGTCTATGAAGATCGCTTAACACGCAGTTTCGGAAAATATTGACTTAAATACAGAAATATGTAACTAATTGGCTGTAAAATATGTAAACTCATCATTCAATAACCCTTGAGCAAGGTGATGGCCTTTTTCCACAAATTGTTTAAAGTTTAAAGCGTTATTTTTAACAAATAAAAATGGACCTCTCGTCGATCAATTTCACCCCACTGATCAATTTCACCCGAAATCACGGTATGTATTATTACAGGGGGTGGCTAAAATGTTTAGGATAGGCAACTTTTCTTTTCTCTCACAGAAAAGTTCAACAAGCTGTAATTTTTCAGAGAGGAAATCAAAAACTCATTAGTTAATCTCGCGAAGCTAGTACCGTTTTAAAATATGTACCGTAAAACGGAGTATCATTGATCAACGGGGTAACATTGATCGGCTTGACGGACCTCATGAAATGTTCAAACAAGCATTTTACATCGAATCTGTTTCTGCTATCGAATGGTATATCGTAATCTGCTATTGTTTAGCTATTAAATGACATGTAATTCTTGAAAATTTAATTTCATAAACATTGAAATAAATCGATTTTCCCATAATTGTGTTTCCGTTTCGTAACGCAGTGAGATACGTGGTCAAACATTCATGCATAACATGAATACTAGATACAATATGAGGTTCGAAATCACTGTATTACTTCAACATGATATCCTAGAGTTGGATTTAATAAACGAAACTTTTATAAAAATGCTCTTTTTCAGTAAAATATACGATTTATTAAAAGTAGACCATCAAATCCTTAAGCCATTGCCTACCTTTAGGCGTTATTCGCGGTTTGAAGGATTTTAATCTTAAAATAACTCAAAAAGTACATAATTTGTAAGAATTTGAACAACATATTCGAAATCAGCGACCACGAATTTAGTAAGTAAGAGTATTTTGATCCCAAACGAGCATTGATCACTGACATGATCAATGTTACCCCAAATCAACAAAATCAAAAATTAGATTAAAAAGTCTATTTTAACATGTTTAAAAGTTTTACAATACTTTTCCGAGTAGTTTAACACATAATCAGAGGGCCAGTACTTGTTTTAAAAATATACAACATGTAACATTTGCTTTAACAAGAGAATTATTTAAGATAGGTCGAAAATTCTGATCAATGTTACCCCGGATTACGGTACTAATGATGCACATATAGTAGGTTCACAAACAGTCAAAATTTGAGAATTTTTAAAAAGTTACAGATTGTTTAACTTTTTTGTGAGAGAAAAAAAGTTGCCTATCCCAAACATGTTGGCCATTCCCTGTATAGGGTACGAGTGCCATCAGTTATCTCATCAGCTCCCATATTATTCCTATTCGAAAACAAGCGATTACGGTACCGATTGATTCCGTTCTTTTTGGTTTCATGCTAGGCTGACCAGATAGTAACAAGTTAAAAACGGGACATTTTAACTGAAAATACGGGACGTATAAATTACTTATGCGTGAAATTGTTCAAGACACATTAGGATGCGGTTATATTTCGATATTTGAAAGATTCATTCAGAAACGTCTCTGAAACGAGGAAAATCGGATTATACTGCTCGATTATCCTCTTGTATCAGACAACACTTTGGGAAAATGAGAGTATTCCAGAGAGATCTAGAGGAATGGTGAGCAACACTTCGAAAACAGATTAACTCTCGTTATATCTGTCTCGCCCCTAGATGAAAACAAATAAATTAGACGTTTCAGTTAAAGCTTTCAAACTTCTAAAAAACAATGCTCTACAAACTTCTAAGAAGCCTTATTTTTAAAAGAACTACTCTATAGATTCCAAGTCGGTTGAAAAATACAGAAAGTTTTCTCAAAGTCACATTTTATCTAAATTTGTGTTGGCTGAAATTCGTATCACTTTTTCTCTAGGGGCAAGACAGATGTAACGAGAGAAATTCTTCGCTAAATGTATTGCTCAGAATTCCTCACACTTTCTCAGAATTTCTCCCGTTTAAGCCAAAGCGTGACCAGACATTAACATAAAATCACAAAGTGTTGAATGTGCTGAATGACAATGAACTTTTTGGATCAGAAAAAGTTCCACCGGATTTCTCAGAGTTGTTCGCGTTTGCACAGTGTCTTGTCCCTAGATTTTCTGTAATTTGGAACCACAAGAACACAAGAATCTAACCATCTGAAAGTTTTCCAAAAATAACCGCAATATGTCTCAAAATTATATATCGGTTTAATGTTTCAGTAAACTTAAGTAGATGAATGACTGAAAGCTCTAAAATTTCTTTATGTTAAGTTTTTAATGCTATTTCTTTAAAAGAGTCATAATTAAGTCCATTTATGTTTTCCCTATATTTGTGGATATTTATGGAATTCTTCATAATGTTTTGATTTCATAAGCTTCCGGTGAATCATATTGATTGAGTGACTATTTGACTTAGTTTTAGACCCATTTGGCATGACTTGATATTCCATTACATAAATGATGTTAAAAGTTGCAGACTCCCGTTGGGAAATTTAAATAGTTATTTCTAATATCATAAAATTTCATGGCCTAAGATTACACAAATTACATTTTAAATTTGTTGAGAATTTAAGTAAAGTCACAAAGAATTAACAAACAAGATTTTTTTTGTAAATTGCAGTCAGATCTTTGGCCAGATTTAACTGACGGAAATATAAATATTTTCAAATCAAGGAATAAATATCTTTATTTATTAAAAAAATAATAAAACAATATTTGAATAAAATATCTTAAAAAATTTAACTTCCATTTTTATTAAAACTGAAATACTGGTTTTCCGTAGAATACGGGACATTTTGACCTTTTTCTCCAATATGACGGGACACCTCTAAAAGGTAATAAAAACGGTACTGTCCCGTTAAATACGGGACGTATGGTCAGCCTATTTCATGCTCACTTTTCACAAAAAATACAAAAATAATAAACAACCCAAACAGAGTGCTTCAATTCTTTGTTTTCAGTGGGATGAAAAAGAAAGCTACATGCTTAATAAGGAAACCAATACCCTATTTGAAAAATAGCTCTTCCCTGTGATTGAATTTGTTTCAATTTTAAAAAGAAAGAGAATTACAAAGTTTAGATAGTTTTATTTAACAATTATAAAGTAAGACACCTGCAAAACGTTATTGTGCATTTCAGTAAAACTATTTGTGACACTGTATATGTAAAAGAGGACTGATTTTCATAGCTTTTTATCCGCTCTAATATATATATATATAAAAATTGTACGTGTCACGATGACTGCCCCATTTCATGACTTTGGGCCTCGGCAAACCAGCATGCATGTTCCTGCATTTTTCTCTTCCAGTACACAGTAAGATCGTGATAGGAGTCTCCGGTTCCACCCAATTCCGGAGGCAAGTTCACTAAAGTGCCTACGTGCGTGCCTCGCCTGGACACTTTTACCCGGGATTTCATTTTAGTGCTCATAAAACTCCTGTGACAAGCAGAAATACGATAACCGATTAGCGCCAATAATCTTATTTGATTGAGTAAAAGGGTTGGTGGATACGCACCTGAATACATTAAGCACGATATTTACATGAATCGGAGCATTGACAAACTCCAATAGTTGCGGACGGCAGGGGTAGTTTTCCCAGCTTTCGACGGTGCTGCAATAAATTATAATTGACGAATCTTAGTTATTTGCGTGATATATAAATAAGCTTGACGTATTTGTCAGACAACTCACCGTTTTACTAGAGATGGCGGCAACTGTAATGCATGGTTCAATGTAACATTTTTCATGTCGAATACTGCTACTATGCCATATATTGAAATCGTTTCATCCAGGTAGAGCAGAAGATCTAAAATCATTTTATCCACTTTAAACACATTGTCTTGTGCGTGGTATTTTGGATTGTGCGCTGCTGTTCTTATGATCACGACCTGACGATTACAAATGTCTTTATCTTTCAAGGGTAGAAAAACGCCAATATCGAGAAGTTCCTGTATTTCCGGCAAATATGGATCCCTATTTTGAAACCATTCTATGCGTGTTGATCTAATTTTACAGTACCTGTGAAGTATATTAATCCAATGGTTAAACTTTAGCAATTCTAAATAACGTCAAAAGAAAGGAAAAATCTATGATAAAAATATTTGCAGTTTCGAAGCTAACTAATCTAAAAATGGTTAAACTAGAAAGAATAGCCTATTATTAAAAGAAGAAAATTTTCTGATGATCGTATTTATCCAGAATGTCAAAAACTCTTAATGCATAAAACTAAAAAGAACAGCTTATGTTGAAACCACGTTAATCTCTTTGTTGTTGGTTCCCTGGAGTTTGTCATAATTCGGTCATACGGCATTCGGTCAAATAGCCGGACACCAACTGATTCTTGTGCTCAATTTAAAAAGGTCACCAGTTTTCCTAGAATCCCATACAGATATGAACTGTTGAATTCGGAAGCCAGATTTCAATTGCCTAGTTTTAGGCGTTGAACCCTTTGGAGATAGATGGATCACAATATAGCCCGGCCGAGAAAACTGAAGAAACATTCACAAATGTGTTCTAGACCAGCGAGGTTGTATACAGGTCTTCAAAGGGTTAAACGGGTCATTTTGTAACTAAGTGAACTTTGTTTTAATATTTACATATGAAATACACACGTTGTAAGAATTTTAAAATCGTTTTCAGATTCAGCATAATCGAATTAAGTTTGTTTAACCCTTCAGCGCGCGCGCTGTTGTAAAAAGTACAACACTACCAAAAAACCTCGCTTTTCGTATACAACGCGAGCGCGGTGCAGTTTCTGTTGCTTGATGGCGCGCGTCCTGGAAGGTTAATAATTTTCCAATCTTGGAACATCATCCCGGATCTAAAGCTTTCAAATTTGGCCTTTCGTTTTTTTTTATAAAATGTTTAATTTCTTGTAATTATAATTGTAATTTTATTGAACATACGTAAGTCTGTACTGCCGTAATTCTGCAAAGTGACGTAAGCGCCATTCAAAATGTCGATATTTTTTGGTATAATATAATATAATGGTATATAATATCTGGTGTAAAAACAACACTGTGGTATGCCTGCTGTATCAGAATGCAAGATCTAGTCGTAATCTATCATCTATGGAAAGAAACTTAGATGATGAGCAAGAGTTTTATGCATAATAACCAGGAAATGGGCCAAAACTAGCAATGTCACTTACGTCACTTTGCAGAATTACGGCAGTGTAGGTAGTACCCTTTTTCAGGTCAAGGAAGAACAACATTTTCAATTAACATTAGGAGTGCAATATATAGTTACTACACCGTGTCCAATAAGTTCTCATACAAAATCGAATTGAATTCTTTTCACATCTGTAATTAGGATTTTTAAAGTAATATTGAAAGGCCAACTAACACTGACCAAATGCAGCATATGTTTTGGAATTAACCGTATTTTATCCTCCTCTGCAGATCGCTTATGTGTCGTAAGTCCATTTCAGCTGGCATGCACACCATCTGGTCGTTCGGATAGTTCAGCGCGAAAATTAGCTCGTGGACTGTGTAAATTTAAGAAATAACGCGTCTGTCTCTCGCGACAGCTTTATTGAAACTGAAAAATTGCCTTTTACTTCCGGTTGACAATGGTGTACTCTTCTTTCAAGATAGTGAAACAGGGTTGGGGAAAAATGATACACTGAGAAAAGTTCGTTTACAAATTTAGATTAACATTCACCCCCGGGTGAGGTGGTCACCTCAATCTTCCTTCTGCGTCGTCGATTGAACGTTATCGTCGATTGGTAGTACCGCTATTTTGGTTGTTGCCCGACGGTAGATGCCGCTACTGGTGCGCACCGTAACGACTCGTATAATGCCATCCTTCCCAGGGTGCGTGTCGATAATTCTACCAAGCCTCCAACTTTGCGGTGGCGTATGGTCCTCTTGCAGGATAACCAGTAGACCATTTCGTAGTTTGATAGGTTCCTTGAACCACTTGCTTCGTTTTTGGAGAGTGGTTATATATTCGTTGGACCAACGGGTCCAGAAGGACTGTTTCCGCTTCTGAATCAGCTGGTATCGTGACAGAGCTCCATCCTTCAGGTGTTCATAGTTTGGCTCAGCAACAGATGTCAGCTCCCGACCCACCAAGAAGTGGCCAGGACTGAGAGCTTCGTAATCCAACGGATCGTCATTCATTGGGATCAAGGGTCTCGAATTTAGTATTGCTTCGATTTGTATCAAGAGGGTGTTCATTTCTTCGTATGTCAGATGACTTTCTGACAACGATTTGTAGAGATGATTCTTCATGCTCTTCACATTCGATTCCCAAAGGCCTCCTTGGTGAGGAGCCCTTGGAGCGATGAAATGCCAATTGGTACCTCGCTGTTGGCAGAATTCGTTGACCTTTTGCTCCAGGGCTTGGGACTTCAGAAGGTTTTTTAGTTCGATCAGTTCTTTCGCTGCTCCTGTAAAATTAGTACCATTATCTGAGTACAGATCTGATACATTTCCACGTCGTCCGACAAATCTATGGAGTGCGGATAGAAATCCTTCTGTCGTTAGGGATGTCACTAATTCTAGGTGTATAGCCTTAGTGCTCATACACACAAAAAGCGCAACGTAGGCCTTCATTGGACTTCTTCCGCGGCCTTGTTTGAGGAAAAACGGTCCCGCATAGTCTACTCCGCTCCGAGAAAACGGTTGAGCAGCAGTCACTCGAACACTGGGCAAATCACCCATGTACTGGTCAAGCATCTTCGGTTTCATCCTGAAACAGGTTACGCACTTCCGCAATACTCGGTGAATAGTTTGTTTAGCGTTTACTGGCCAATATTTAGCACGCACCGTTGCTAGCAAACCATTCAAGCCCAGATGAAGGTGTTCACGATGCATAGTCTCGATCAAAATTTCCGTGAAGTGGTTCCTTTCAGGCAATATGAAAGGATGCTTCTGGTCCTTAGGAAGGTCAGAGTGCCGAATGCGACCTCCAACTCGCAGCATATCCTCATCAAGCACTGGATTCAAGTTTCGCAACTTCCCCTTAATTGGCTTATTTTTTGCAATACACTCAAATTCTTCAGCATACACCTCGTGTTGCACACATTTCACCATAAGTTTTTGTCCATTGTTCAATTCAGTCAATGTGAGCCGCCGATCGCAACACCTTTCACTCAAGTTTTTCGCTTTGCAATTGTTGATAAAACGTGCAACATAGCCAAACACTCGTTGCAATCGGCGATAATTACTGCAAGCCATAATCACTTTATACGGTTGATTGTCTTGCACTATGGCTGCCATCACATCACAATCTTCTTCTTTATTTTCTTCGGCACCATCTTCAAACTCTGCAGCTGGTGCTTCACCATCATCCTCATTCATTCGTAGAAATCGTGGCCCTTGCCACCACAGATCACTATTCATCAGCTCCTTCGGGAACAAACCCCTGGACACCACGTCCGCAGGGTTCGATTTCGATGACACATGTTTCCAGGTACCGTCGGGTTGAAGCTGATGTATCTTCGTTACACGGTTTCGAACAAATACCGACGTTTCAGGTTTCAGCCGACGTAACCAGCTAATCACGATGCTAGAGTCAGACCAAAGTATCACTTGATCTGACTTCATCTCCAACGCTTCGCATACTGCTTTCATTTGGCGTGCCAGCAACAGAGCAGCACACAATTCAAGGCGGGGGATAGTCATCTCAGCAGGCTCCGCTTCCGGTTTGACATTTCGCTGCAATTCCTTTATTGGTGCTACTCTCGATTTTCCGCAAATCAGCTTCATGTTCGCAGTCCCATCTTCCTTCACACTTCGCATGTAGACGCAGCAACCGTAGGCTACGCCAGACGCGTCTGCGAAACCGTGCAATTCCAGTTTGACAGCATCATCACTTGTCACTCGTCGATCAATTTTTTCAGTGCCTATTTCAGAAAGCTCGGTTCGAAACCGGGTCCACATTTGCAGAGATTCATCCGAAATTTGCTCATCCCATTCTTGCTTATTTCTCCACAGATGCTGCATAAGCAATTTCGGAATCACCACCGTCGGGGCGAGCAGCCCGAGCGGATCGAAAATCTTTGCAGTCTCCGAGAGGATCTGGCGCTTCGTGGGTTTCTTCAAGGTTTCGTTGATCGGTTCAACGCGAAACATGAACTGGTCTTCGGCTGGATTCCAATACAACCCAAGTGTTTTAATGACACCGTTGATGTCGCAATCCTCAAATTCCATCTGTCTTTCTTGAGCTGCAATGGGAATGCCTTCCAGAAGCTTCGGGTGATTGGCGCACCATTTATGGAGTCCGAACCCACCCCTGTCAAGCAGAGCAATCAAGTCTCTCTGAAGCGCTATCGCCTTTTCCAAGGAATTTGCTCCGGTCAAAACATCATCAATATAGAACGATTTCTTCACCAATCTACTAGCTTCTGGAAAATCGTCGTTCTCATCATCTGCTAGTTGGTTCAACGATCGAGTTGCCAAAAAGGGTGCAGCAGCCGTTCCATAAGTAACCGTCTTGAGTTCGATCTCCCTCAGAGGTTCGGATTCGCTTTTTCGAAACAGGATCCTTTGGAACTTCCTGTCTTGTTCATGCACCAATACCTGGCGGTACATCTTTGGCACATCCGCTGAAAACGTATATTTGAACGAACGGAACCGCAGTATGATGTCGAAGAGACTGCTCTGCACCGTGGGTCCTACCTTCATTACATCGTTTAGTGAAAGTCCAGAATCGCTCTTTGCGGAAGCGTCAAATACAACCCTGAGTTTTGTTGAGGAGCTCTCCATCTTTATGACGCAGTGATGAGGAAGGTAATACACGAATTCCGAATCATCTTTGTGGCTACGTTCAACCTCCACGCAATGGTCCAATGCCAAGTACTCGTCAATAAAGTCATCGTACATTTGTTTCATCTCCGGATTCTTGACCAGCCTACGCTCAAGCAATTCAAATCGTTTTTCCGCTTGCTTCCGGGATTCACCCAAGCTACTGACATTGTCCCGGAAAGGCAGCTTGACAACGTACCTTCCATCCGCATTTCGGGTGTGCGTCTCCAAAAAGTGAGATTCACAATCATCATCTGGACTGGTCGATTCAAACTCCGCTTCTTGCTCCTCGATGGTCCAGAAGCGCTTCAGCAACTCTTGTAGATTCTCGTCCGGATCCGTTACGGAGGAAACTTGACAGACCCGCACGGTATGGACGGGTTCGATATCTACGACCGGACCGGCTACGAGCCAACCCAGAAGACTTTCTTGCAGAGTCGGAAGATCATTAGACATTCTGATCTTACCTGTTTGAAGCAAATCATAGAACACTTCCGCACCGATGAGCATGTCGATACGGCTCGGTTCCATGAACGATTTATCGGCTAGCTGCAGCTCGGTTGGGATGGGCCAATTCGAAGCATCGATTCTCACTGCTGGTAGGGTGCTCGTTACACGAGGCACAATCAGGTAGTCTAAGCTGAACTCGAACTCATTCGCTATTGATTTCGCCGTAACCTGGACCTTGAACTTTACTCTGGACTTCATTCCGTTCACTCCGACTACCGGAATGTTAACGCTACTTTTCGGAAGACACAACAAATCCGCTACACGCTCCGACAGAAAGTTGGCCATTGCACCGGAGTCGAGGAGAGCACGGCACTGATGAGCCACACCGCACACATCAATCACTTGAATCATGGCGGTCGCCAGAAGAATCTGCTTCGTTGCTTCGCGGGGTTGAATCGGGACAATACATTTAGCTGCAGTCAAAGGTTGTTCATCGGACCCTGTCGCTTCTTTCCTGGTGGCGGGTGTTTGTGGAGGATTCGATGTCATAGTTTTGCGCTCTTCTGGATGCATCAAGCTGTGATGTTTCTTGGTACACGATGTACAGGATACATTCACCTTACAGTTCGCCGTTCGATGCCCCCTTTTCAAGCAAGAGAAGCACAGGCCTACTTGCTTCGCTTTATTGTAGCGGCCATCGATGTTCAATTTTTTGAACGTCTCGCACTTTTCAACAGTATGACCCAAGTCGCAAACTGGGCAACTGTCGTCGGATTTTGGTACCACCACTGAATGCGCCTTGCTCGTCATCACCGTGCTCTTGGGTTTCTCGCTCGCTGCTTTGGTCTTCGGGGCACTCGACATCTGTTCACAGCGTTCGAGAACGTAACTCCGTTTGCGAAGAAAAGCGATCGTATCCTTATAGGTAGGCATTTTTCCATGCTCAATGGTTGACTCCCAGCACTTTCTGGTTTCTGGATCCAGCTTCGTGGTCAACAGCGTAATGACGATAACCTCCGACATTCCATCCATTTTTAGCTTATGGAATTCAAGAGAGCCTACCCGTTTCTCGCAATCATCAATCAAGGCTTTTAACTCGTGCGACGATTCTTTGGTCATTTGCTTCAGGCTCAATAGCTTCATCACATGACCATGCAGCACCATCGGAAGGTTTTCGAAACGTTCAGTCAAGATCTTCCAGGCTCCTGCATAGTTGTTGTCGTTAATCGTCTGCTGGTCTATCGCACCTTGAGCTTTGCCTACCAACGCTTTGTCCAAATAATGGAGCTTTGTGGCAGGCGAGTCAGCGACACACTTGTCGACGATATCGCAGAACATTGATTTAAATTTAAACCAATTTTCATATCTTCCGTCGAATGTTGGCAGAGGCGTATTCTGTAACAAAAGGGACGGAACTCGGGACGAGAGATTGACACCACTGCTACTTGCACCCCCGTCCGGTGGAGGCTTTAGCGCTTGCAGTTGCTGCTGTGCCTCAGCCGCCAAGGCAAGGTTGGCCTGCTGATCCTGCTCATACTTTGAAAGCATCTCGCATAATGATATACGAACGAATTCGTACAGCTCCTCGAAGTCGACAAATTGCTGTTCATATTGCTGCCTCTTCGATGGATCCGCCATGTATATGCGATTTTGAAAATCGTTATACTCCGTATACGCTAAATCTACGGTTTTCAAGTACAAATTCAAAGCATGAATGTTGAACTTACCGTAGTCAAAATCTGCCTCATCGATCGCTTTCCTGATCCGTTCAACCTTGCCCTTGGTTGACAGGCAACACTGGACCAGAGCATCAACGGTCTCCGCCATTTTTGCATCCGCTTCTCGCATCGACTGCCGTTCCTTTTGTTCCTTAACCGTCAACGTTGGAGTATGCGCCACTTTCGCTGTACGCGAAGCAGCCGCCGGTGAAACAGCAAACAGCGACTTTTTTGCACCTGCAGACCGTAACAGCATTCCACTTTTGTTCACTCTTCTTTTCCTGTTTATATCACTTTTCAATATGGCCGTCTTCTTTCCAATCTTTCGATATCACCACCACTCAGAAAACGCCATTTTGTATTTCTCAGCAGCCACTCTTCAAGATGGCCGCCGATCGTTTTTCACACTGGCACTTCGCCCGGAATCGCAACTTCCGGAGGCAATCTTCTCCACAATTTCCAAATCAGAGCAATATTTTCCGGAATGCAGTATTTCTTTCTGATTTACACCCTTCAATTCACTCTATTCACACTACCGCGTACTGCAGTTAAATCACTTTCCGCTCAGAGCAATCTTCTCTAGTAATTGGCAATTTGCTCTGGGGCTATGCCCTCCAGAATCACTCCGAAACACCGCGTTTTCGCAACACCTCGTGGTACGATCAAATCACTTTGCCGCTCAGGGCTACTCCTCCGGGTTCCGAATATTCTTTCTGGGGCTACGCCCTCCGGAATCACTAGAATCACTTTCTTCGCAACAGCTCGTGCTACGATCAAAACACTTTGCCACTCAGGGCAATCTTTTCCGGCGATCGCGACCACCGAAAATCACCCGTTCCGCGCACGTTCCGGGATTTTTTTCACAGTTCTTCAGCACTAAATCGATATCCGGATCGACATGGACCAAAATGGTCGTTCGGATAGTTCAGCGCGAAAATTAGCTCGTGGACTGTGTAAATTTAAGAAATAACGCGTCTGTCTCTCGCGACAGCTTTATTGAAACTGAAAAATTGCCTTTTACTTCCGGTTGACAATGGTGTACTCTTCTTTCAAGATAGTGAAACAGGGTTGGGGAAAAATGATACACTGAGAAAAGTTCGTTTACAAATTTAGATTAACACCATCTTTTTGGTATTTCGTCACATTTTAACGAGTAATGATTTTAAGTTGAAACAAATTAGGTTCCTGTCCTCACCATTGCGAGTAGCTTCTAGGACCAGAAGAGAAAAAATATGAGACTCTGTATTGGTGGAGTACGAAGCCATTTTATTTTGTACAAAATAAAACGTGAATTAACCCTTTCCTTCCCACGACTTTGAACGACTATTTCTGTATGTATGTATGTATGTACAATCCATCTCCCACTGACCGGCAGTGCTTTTATGGAAGAAAAATGTCTGCGCCTATTTTTAACTTTTATCCATAGACGCAAACACTTTTAGTCCTGGAGATGGAAGGTGATAGCTCTACTGCACGTCCAACGACCCATTTCAAGTATGACAGGGCTTCCACGTACATCTTGAGGTCGTTTTCTGAAACAGTAAGCCCCGCATTGATGCATCCGGATATCAATTGGATATCTGAAATGCATTAACACTTCCTGAATCAAAAATTTACATTTTTGTTTCTGGCGCGTATTTGGTAAGGTAAATATCACATGTATGAATATAATGACGTTTTTTAATTAGAAAGATCTCACCAAGTTCTTCATAGTCTGCCGTGATGTAGTTGTATTCTTATTTCTCCAGCGGTGCAGCAACGACCCAAATAGGATTGATTTTATTGCCGCGTTCACTTAAAACCACGTGGATCGATCAACCGAGTCAGCGATTACTGACATCACACCGAAACTCCCGAATGATACTACGCTGAATATACACTTTCATACGCGGAAAACTGACTGGGTGGCGTAATACCTCCCTCGTGCACTGAAATCGCCGGCGTCATCGTTTATTCTGGGCCGAAAATGAAAAACACAAACGAACGCGTACCGAAACTAGCTCCTGCTGTCTTGAACCTCCCTCGCGCACTCGTACACTTTCAAATGTACATATGAAGCGATATTCGAACGACCGACTTTGAACGACTATTTCTATGCCAAAAAAGCGTTTGCGAAAAAAGTGCTTGAACAAAAGTAATTGCAAATTGGTCAATTTTTTTTGAATCAACGAAAAAACAATAGTTGTAAATCAATAGTATTTTGATTGTTTATCAATAGTTCCACGATTGAAACAAGTAGTTGGGAGTTGGGTTTACCCAATGGGATTACAATCATATACTAAAAACTATTGCCACATATTCATCTGATTCCGTTTGTCTCGAGTTCGCCGAAAATCGATAGTGCTCTAGAGCAACCATGGAGGAGAGGGTTAAACAAAAAATGTCCATTTAACTGTTTTAATAAGATTTGTTGTGTTAAAGAGGCAAGGCTGTATCTTATCTTGTTGATTCACAACCTTCTCACTTCTAAAACGTACTTGTATCCTTATTGTGGTAAATTTTACCCAAAATTTGCGTTTTATGGTGTGAATCTTAAATATATCGATCATTTTCAAGAAAACCCGCTCAAGTGAAGCTTATTAGCGAATTTCTTACCATATCATTACCAAAGTTGTATTGTTTCAGCCTTAGTATATCCATTTGGTACAATACTTGGGGTAAAAACTCAAAATTTAACGTTAAGGACTCTATTCAGCTACCGTAGAATGAACCATTTTTCGAACATTTTACTTGCGTGCCAGAGCAAACGGGTTTCAGAAAACGGAAGTTTACTGCTAGGCTTATAAAAACAATTAGAAAATAACATTATTCTAAACCGTATGCTTTATTTAATCAGTATTATGTGGCCCTTCAAGGCAAAACTGGAAGCATTTCCTCATTTTTATGGTTTTTGATTTTTTGTTAAATAACGAAGCAATATTTTCAAAATCGGTTGTCTTACACATGTAGAGTATGGATCAAGGTATCTTCTGATTTTTTTCGAGGTGGAAAATGTTTTCCATTTTTGCAGAAACCATTTTTTTGTGAAATTTTAATCAAAAATGGTTTCTGCAAAAAACGAAAAACATTTTCCACCACAAAAAAAAACAGAAGAACCGATTTTGAAAATATTGCTTCGTTATTTAATAAAAAATCAAAAACCAAAAAGTGGGGAAATGCTTCCAGTTTCGCCTTAATACATGCATTCGTTTTGAAAATATGAATCACAGATGTGAAATAAAATTATATTTTCTAAATTTGTATTTTTTATGAGAACTTATTGGACACGGTGTACAGTTAGAAATAATATAATAAAAACTAACCCTGGCAACCTATTCCATTTTGATTTCTAGTCTAATCTTTAAACACCTACATATCTACTTTTTACCGTGTTTCTAGTGCTGCTTTGAATGAACGAATAGTTGGTTGGAGTTCATTCAAATGTTACGTAACACAAAATTTGGCAGTTTTAGTCCCCCTCCCTCATCCATTTTTGTATTAGAAATTTTGAAATTTTATATGAAGCGTAACACAGCGCTAGACCCCCTTCCTCCTCTCTTAGCGTTACGTATTATTTGAACGAGCCCTTGTTTAAGCGCATTAAAACGTTAAACCCCAAGTTCTACATACAGTGGCGTTTCGGTTTTATCACTAGTCGTTTTAATCACTACTCGCCCAATTTCACGGTTTTCTGTTCGATTTTATCACGCTTTTCTTTTCGTTTTTATCACACTCGTTTCAAAACATTCCGAAATCAATATAAAATCAATACAGCATTGTCCAGTCCACCCAAACAGTTGAAAAATATAAGCTACGACTTATATATTTAGCAGCTGAACAATTTTGGATAAAAAATTTACATTTATTTCTCGTTTCGCCAAATTCACGGTTTCGTTTATATCACGGTAAAATTTTTTTTGACCGTGATAAAACCGAAAAACCACTGTACAAACTTCGGTTATAAACTGTGAAGGCCCGGTCCAATATTTTTCAAAAATTTTTTCACTATGACATTTCTAGGGTCCCAAACCCATGCTCTTTTTTTTTCTCATCCCATAACACCAAATTTTGTCAAGCAATGTAATCAGATGAAGCTGATTCCAATGAATTTCACCTATGATCAAAATGCTTTTTATTTTTGTTGCTGTATGTTGTGAAATCATAAATACACAAAGTCTTCCAAGGTTTCCTGTTTTTAAATGCTGTTGAAGGTAGGCTAGGCAGGCAATGTAGCTGACGTATGAAGCAACTTATCCTGTTCTGATAGTGAGTTTCCAAGTCGTGTCTTAATATTGTATTTCTAACCACAGCTGTGGTTTCTCGCCGCCTCATGCTGTATACAGAGCATCCGTCCTGATTTAGTAGGACATGTGCTGATTTTGGAATAATTTTGGCCAAAATGCATAAAATGTCCTGATTTTCTATGATGTGTAGATGGGAGCCCTAGCTGTATACGAAGCGAACAGATGCCTTTAAACAACGGTTCAGTTGTTCACGGAGGACAGCCGATAGACCGACATGACATGGTGACGTCGCAATAAGTGAAGAAAGGGATTATCACAGACTGCACAAGTTTTCTTAGAGTTTCCATGGACAGCACGGAGGCAAATTGTCGAAACGTCCTCAGCGTACTGAAAACCTTCGCTGTTAGTCATTCACTTGCCGATTTCATTTCAAGTTGCAGTCCATTTTCGGCCCAAGATTCACAACGAAGTCCGCCAATGGAATGTGCTCACTGCAGAATACGATGCTCGTCGGTGGTGTGACTGTACCTTTCTTGCAAAAAAAAAACTATTGCCTGCGTCTACTTAGGGTTCGGGAAGACCGAGTTCTGTTTCGTCCAATGTTCTATAATTTCCAGGTCGTTGTTTATACTCGTGAACAGTTGATTCACGTCCTGAATTTTACCAGATATGTAGAACTGCAAATCATCAGCATACAGTTGATAATTGCAGTTCAACCTACGGGGTAGGCTGTTGATGTAGAGAGTGAATAATAGCGTGCCCAAGCACGAGCCCAGCGGTGTGCCAGCGGGAACTGGACGTTGAGAAGAAGTTACGTTTCCTATCTTTACTGCTTGAGTACGATGAATCAGAGCAGAGGAAAGGAGATCACACGCGGACACGCACCAACGGCGAAAACTTCTTTCTAATTTGCGATGATCGACGAACGAGAAATAGATCAACACCATGACCGTGCATTGACCGTTGTCGAAATGATCATAGATGTCAAGCGTAACTTTTGCAAGAGCTGTGCTGCCGGTGGAAGCATAATTGTCACATGTGCATTTTTGGCAATATTGAGCTTTTGCAGCCCATGATCATGTATCATGGTGTACTATCATATAGGGAAATAAAGATAGGTAGTTTGTTCCGAAAATTGTTGAAAAAATGCAACGCCGATTTGTCACATTCTGAAAAGTGGACGCATAAGCGTCACGTTTCATCGGAAATCCCATGAAATTTTAAAATCGCTCTAAAACAAAAAATAGTGCTTAAATTTAAAATAGGTAGATGTTAGAACACGATTGTGCATTTATGCTTCATAGTTGAGACAATTTACTTTTTTGAACTTTGGACGCGATTTTCTCGATTGTCTGTTTTTGCACATGTGACATTTATGCGTCCACCGGCAGTGTGGTTGTGCTATAACCTTTTTTGTATCCTGATTGATTTGATGCAAGGTAATCGTGGTCGTTGGAGTCTGCATGACTAACAATTTGCTAGAGAAGATTTTTTTCCAGAATTTTTGAGACGGCTGGGAGAACACTAATGGGCCGGAAATCCTTCGGTTCTGTTGGGTTGCCTACCTTTGGTATCGGAGTGATAACAGCGTTTTTTTTTTTTCAAACATACGGGAATCGTCTCATGTCGATTACAGCATTGAACAAATGAACAAGTATCGGTAGCACTAATGGCCCTAACATCTTGATAAAATACATATACCGGTATGCCATCTGAGCTCACTGCGTTGGTTTGAACCTGAAGTCTCAGGTTTGAACCTCCATGATCTTCCGAGACACTTCATTGTCGGTTGTCCGACGGAAAGTGAACAGGATTTTACCTCGGTTGTACGAATTTCGTTAACGGAACTTATGGAGGTCCCTTTGGTACATGTTTTAAACATATTTGATTGAAATCATGCGCTTTGTGCCTGGTTTTATGGAAAATAAAATACAAAAAAAATATCAATTTCCCCCTATAGGGGGTAATCTATAGATTACGGTACCTATTTAAAAAAAATCGCAATGTTTTTTTTACTAATTGTTAGTTCCTAAGGGTTTCTTCACCTCGGCTTAACCGGTAAGCCAGGCTTACCCATATAGTTAAACCGCTTGAGCCAGGATGAAGAAATCGGCCCTAAGTCAATAACATCAATTTTGATGAACTAGCGCTTTGAGCACAAGACACAACAGTACGTTTCAATCCTATGCAATCCACCATTTTTATCCGCGTATCGTACATTTCAATCCTTAATACAAAGTCCAGTAGTTTTTCGTAAAATACTAATACCAATGCGCATACATATATGTACTTACTTCACAATCTTTTGCTTGGCCTTATTCACATCGTATTTGGTGGTGCGTAGAAAGTACACCAAGTATCTGATGTCCTTATGCATCCGTAAGCTAGGTTGCTCTTCTTCCATCCATTGAACTAATGCTGCAAGTCCTTCGCTTCTTGCAATGCTAGTTTCGCCCAGATATTTTTCTGCATGCTCGTAGCATGGTTCACTTAGGCAACAAACATAAGATTGTTTCATTTTTTCGAAATGGAATTTTCGATTGAATGGCGATACGGAGTGACGTCCACTTCACTCTGAGAACAATGGTGAGAAGCAATTTTAATTACAGATTATACCTACTACAGTAACTGTATCTACATGGAATACTTACAAAACTAACGTTATAACGATATTGATAACAACCACTTTTGGAATAACAACAACAAGCGCACATTCATTCAATGCATTTCGGACATTACACTAATCCCACCCAAATAATTCTACACGCGCCGAAGCTGTAGCAAAAAACACCAACGATCTCGACGTACCGACATACCTAAATAAAATTTATTTTATATTTGTTGCGAAAAGGAACAAAATAAAGAACAAAAAAACATAGACGCTTCCAGAGGGCTCATTGAAAAGTTTCGCATCATAATTTGGGTATGGACATGATTGAAATTTGCCACAAGGGAAATCCATTCAAACTTGGCAACCCTGGTGACTATTCCGCTTTTTTTCACTGGGCTTCCGGTGAAATGTCATTACAACTCCAAAACATAACGATCGAACATAAGAGTTTTGTTCCACTGCCTGGTGGGATCGCGAGAAATATTTTTCTCAAAATGTGTTGTTAATCGCGCTGCGGTTCCGTTAATTATTGCAGGACCGTTTTTCCTACGTGGAAACGTTTACCGACGAAGTGTTTGAAGCAAGCACCAATCATTAATGTGCTCTTTAATGTAATACAAAAGTTGCAGAGTGTAAATTGACAATTAGTTCGTGGATGGTGTGTTCGGGTGTTGTATAAACCACGATATTCAATCAATTTGAACGTTCAAATTATGGTAAGTTGCTGAAATAAACTTTACTTCAGTTTTTTAGTTAGGTAAAGATACCGAGGACACTCAATGGGATCTTCTTCCCATATTGCTTGATTCGATTGAAGGTCAATAATTCACGCTTATTCCTAACCTAAAACTTTGTTTACAAATTTTAGGCTTTATACGTACTGTACGAGCATGCTGCCGGCTATGCCGTGTTTAGCGTCAAGGAGTTCGAGGAGATTTCGATGTTGTTGCCCCAGGTAGAGCAATCGGTGACCGACTTATCCCGTTTCAATTCGATCGTGAAACTAGTGGGATTCTCTCCCTTCAAAACCGCTGTCGCTGCGTTGGAGAATGTCAACGCCATCTCGGAAGGGATAGTTCCGGACGATCTGTCGGTGTTCCTAGATTCGGTTCTACCTAAAGCTTCTAAATCCAACAAGTTCACTTTGGGGGTAGCAGATGCCAAACTAGGTGCCGCTTTGGCCGAAGCACTGAAGATTCAATGCTCTCACATTGGAGCCGTTCCGGAGATTATCCGTGGAATTCGTCATCATTTCCCGAAGTTGGTCAAGGGATTCTCAGATAAAAGCGCCGGCGTTGCTCAGTTGGGTCTGGGTCATAGCTACTCTCGATGCAAGGTCAAGTTCAATGTCCATCGCTCGGACAATATGATCATCCAGTCGATTGCACTGCTGGATCAGTTGGACAAGGACATCAACACATTTTCAATGAGGATCCGCGAGTGGTATTCTTACCACTTCCCAGAGCTGGTCAAAATTGTTCCCGATAATTATTTGTTTGCCAAAGTGGCCCATTTCGTCAAGGATCGCAAATCACTGTCGCAGGAAAGTTTGGAAGGTCTCGAAGAGATTGTAATGGATTCGGAAAAGGCACAGGCCATCATCGATGCTTCAAAAATGTCCATGGGAATGGATATTTCAGTTATTGATTTGCTGAACATTGAAATGTTTGCGAAGCGAGTGGTTAACTTATCGGAATACCGTCACCAGCTGTCGGAGTACCTACACTCGAAAATGACCAACGTTGCTCCGAATTTGCAGTCCCTCATAGGAGACCAAGTGGGTGCTCGTCTTATTTCCAAGGCCGGAAGCCTAACAAATTTGGCTAAGTATCCCGCATCGACGGTGCAGATTTTGGGAGCTGAAAAAGCTTTGTTCAGGGCACTAAAGACTAAGAGCAACACGCCCAAATATGGCCTACTGTTCAATTCTTCGTTCATCGGTCGAGCAAACGCCAAAAACAAGGGGCGCATTTCGCGCTTCCTGGCCAACAAGTGCTCCATCGCGTCCCGTATCGATTGCTTCACCGAGGCTCCCAACAGTGTGTTTGGCGAAGCGTTGAAGCAGCAGGTCGAGGATCGTTTGAAGTTCTATGAATCCGGCGAAGCACCTCGCAAGAACGAAGAAGTAATGAAGGAAGCGATCGAAGTGTCTGCCCAGCTCAATGCCAGCCAGATGAGCGCCAAGAAGAAGAAAAAGAAGAAGGATAAAAAGCGCAAACTGGAGGCAGAAGAAGAGGATGCGAATGGAAATGCGGCCGACGAAACACTAAATGATACAGCTAACGGAAATGGAACGTTGGTTGAAGAGGATCCAGAAGCGACGGGCGAGCCCAAGAAGAAGAAAAAGAAGAAGAAGAGCAAGGTCGCCGAAGAATAGTGTTCCGTGTAAAGGTATGGTATAAGTACAATACCCTTTTCCTTCTAAGATTTACTTTCTTTCTATATGTTAGTTAAAGATGCATCTATTATGTGCATTGTTATAAAATATAAGCTATCGATTTCTTGCTAAGAGAATAGGTTTACTAAATAGTGCTTATCTTTATTCTTTGACTTCGAAATTCCTACAAAACCCAGCCATAAAGGGCGTCGAATTGGTTCAAAAATCTTTTCTCAAAAACATTCGCATAGCGAGCTTTTTCTTTTTTCTTGCTCAGGCATTATTCCACAAATAACGTAACGCTATAGAGGGAGGGAGGGAGTATGACCGAGAGTTCGGCCCATACAAATGTTTTTGAGTTTTTGTACAAAAAAGCGTTACGAAGGGGGGTGGCTTCGAAAAAATGTCGATTCCTGCGTTACGTAATGAATGGATGCTGCCTTACGTTCCTAAAGTTCCTAAACAAACACGGGAAAGAAAAGGTTGGGAGAAAGGTTTATATAGGGTGTTAGGTTCGTGAGTGCAAACTTTTCAAAGGGTGACAGAGAACCATAAATGGTGAAAAAAATTGTTCTACGCATATGGTCAAATCTCAACCGTTACGTAGTTATTGAACTTCCCATGTTTTTGACTCTTATTGCCTTAACTGGCTATAACTTGAAAATGGTCAAACTTATCGCAGTTTTTTAGCCTTATTCGAACGATTATTGAATTTTCTATAAAATGGCATCTTTGAATCGATTGGTTTAGTTAAATAACTAAATTTTCTAGAGCAAATAGCTCAAAAGTAGTGTGTTTTAAATTGTTTTTGTAAATAATCTTTGAAAAATGTGTAATAATTTTAAATTCTTTCTTAAGCAAAGCTGTGGCCCCTGTTTCACTCTACAATTCGTTCTTTGACCTCAAACTTCTATCTCTTATCGTTTTCTTGCAATTTAGATTTAAACATCGCATTTCAGATCATAAATTTGCAACTGTCAAGGTAAGCACTTTTTTGCGCACTGTGCCGCACATTTAAATCGAACCTCACGATGACGAACCTACACCCTGTATTTAGAATTAATTGTAATTCTATAGAATTAAGCAAAAAAAAAAAAATGGCGACGCCTATCCTGTCATGAATCGGATATCTGTCCCTTTTGCATAGGAAATCCAGCAAATATGGGACTGATATGCGATTCACGGCAGTATCATGCTCAAATCACAGACAAACAGACGTAACACTTCGAACATTTTCCGAATCAATTCATAGTCACGGAAACATGTTCGCCCAATGCTAAAAGGACTGAGTTTGGCCGACCATTAACTAGGTGGCGGTAGTGGGCAAACGTCAAACTCGAGCAAAAACGATCCGAGCGCCACGGGTGGTCAGTTGGCCAACTATCAAATTTTCAAATAGACCGTTAAATCGGTGTACGATGCAAAACATCAGAGTGTTACGTCTGTTTGTCTGTGCTCAAATAGTAGTTTACGCAACAAGTTGCAGAATATAGTTATTTATGTAACGAGTTGCAAAAAGTTGATTTTTTCAGCACGAGTCGTACATTTATCTAACGAGGCTTGCCGAGTTGGATAAATACGAAGAGTGTTGAAAAAATCGAATTTTGCAACGAGTTCCATACAAAATTTTATGCAATTCAGTATCATAATTTACATTTTATATAACTCGTTTTGGTATCATAATGGTCAATTTTTCCACACTGGCTCATTATGCAACTGAAATGAGTTGCATAATGAAAAATAGTTGAACATTATGCAACTCAAATGGGTTGCATTATGAAAAAAATCATGGCATAAAATTGTGTATGGAACTCGTTGCAAAACTCGATTTTTCCAGCACTCTTCGTATTTATCCAACTCGGCAAGCCTCGTTGGATAAATGTACGACTCGTGCTGAAAAAATCAACTTTTTGCAACTCGTTACATAAATAACTATTATGCAATGATTTTTCCATAATGCAACCCATTTGAGTTGCATTATGTTCATAATGCAACTCAAATTAGTTGCATTATGAACATTATACAACTATTTTTCATTATGCAACTCATTTCAGTTGCATAATGTGCCAGTTCGGAAAAATTGGCCATTATGATACCAAAATGAGTTATATAAAATGTAAAATATGATACTGAGTTGCATAAAAGATTTTTATGCAATTCAGTATCATAATTTCCATTTTATAGGTCTCATTTTGGTATCATAAATGCCAATTTTTCCGAACTGGCTCATTATACAACTGAAATGAGTTGCATAATGAAAAATAGTTGCATAATGTTCATAATGCAACTCATTTGGGTTGCATTATGAACATTATGCAACTCAAATGAGTTGCATAATGAAAAAAATCATTGCATAAAATTTTGTATGGAACTCGTTGCAAAACTCGATTTTTTCAGCACTCTTCGTATTTATCCAACTCGGCAAGCCTCGTTGGATAAATGTACGACTCGTGCTGAAAAAATCTACTTTTTGCAACTCGTTACATAAATAACTATTACAGCACGAGTCGTACGACGAGTGCTGTAAAAATCGAGTTCTGCACCGAGTTGCGTACAACGTTTTTTTGCCATTTCATAAATTACCGCATGAGGATAGTTTTTAACAAAACGTTTCCATCAAACTGCACACTGATGTTCATAGCCATGTTTAAGAAAGTCTGATCATAGCACTGCCCATATTCGCATAGTCGATGTAAGCGCCACTGTACTTTTCAACATACTTTTGGAATTTTTACAATGAATAAAAAAAAGTTCAAGATTTTTTCCGCGTTGACATCTAACTAAGGGTTAGATCTTGTGATCTTTTGAATAAAACTGGTCACAAATATGCACACGCATAAGATATTAGCTTTTGTACGGTGACATTGCCAATGGTGGTTACATCGACTATGCGAATATGGGCAGTGCAGCAGGTTATACTGTGCAGTTGTCACAATTTATCAAAACTGCGTCCAGAAAGCACCAAGAAGTTGATCAAAACTGAAAACAGTGCTGTAATGGTTCATTACGCAACGCAAATCAGTGCTGTAATGAGCCATTACAGCACTGCTTATTTGGTGTGGGAAAGTAGGCCTTTTCCTGTCAGATTTGCGTGAGGTAAAACAGCCTATAGGGCACTGCATGAATTTATCTCCTTCTCTTTCACTCCTACGGAAATGTTGTAAACAACAAGGCCAAGATCCTTCAAAATCCCATACAAAATCAAAACAATGCAGTGCCCTATTACGATGAGAAATTGCAAAAAACTTATTACGAACCTCAGCATAATTAGGGATTAGTCAATTAGTGTTGCGTACAGTTTCAGTACGCTTGTTGTTGAGTTGAACTGGTGACAAAGAAGCAAGAGTAAAATGCATAAGCGCTGGCGCGAAGGCCGAAGGTGTCTTTGATTTTACGACTCGGCAGTGTCGTTTAGTCCGTGAACGAAGTAGGATCTGCACTCCGGTTAGGAGCTACGTCTGTCGCGAGAGCAAATACTACATTGTAAGATAAAATATGTAATATGAATGCATGTAATAATCGTTTAATAAATTTGCAGTATTGGAGCTGCTCGAAATAGAAGCTGCTGTCGATGGGTGGTTTTAGTTCCGCGGCAAATCGTCCTAAAAATTAGGGATATGAATCATTTGGGCAGGGACTTCGGATACTTTTCGCTTAACTAAGTCAATTGACTTGATTTATTGTTGTACAATGACCTGGTCCTAGAATATTCTCCAAGCTTTCCCACTACCGGAAAACCGGGACGTAACGTGGAAACCCTCGAGGGAGAACCCAAATATTTTTGCATGGCGATTTTTCACAACCATCCCCCCTCTCCATAAACACTTAAACAAATAGTACATTGGAACCTTATAAATACACATTTTATTTTTTCGTATCGGGCCCCACGTCTGGGAACTTAGATACGAAAAACAAAATGGAACATTACAAATGCACAAAACACAAACATGCGACAGATAACATAAATTGAGCCCGGTTATCTAAATAGATAACCGAGTCCAATCCCAAGATGAGGAAGTTTCATTATTGTTGTCAATTCTGTGATCGTATTTCTTCTGGCGGATTGCCTTTTTGTTCGCAGCGTTGGTTGCTTACATAGTTTGTTTTGGTCTAGGAATTTCTAATCCTAAGGGGACATCTAAATTCGGGCAACAGCACAAGTCCGTCTACATTTTGATGTCCGTACTAGGAGACGGCTTGCGTATTTTATACTGGATCGCTGCCCGAATGGCTGGAGTGCTACAAATGCGAATTTAAGCTGGGGAGAGATTACAAACGACAATATAACATACAAAATAAACTGACGAAATGTTCACAACAACTTACAAACGTAATACGACACTCCATGCAACAATCGAAGAATTTTACAACCGTCGTAACAGTAACTTAGAAATCCTCTACATAGAGATGAGCGGAAGTTACACACGTCGATTCGGCAACGCTGTTTGTTTTGTTTACAACAGCTGCCAACACTTGCTACAAAGCTAGATGTTCAAACTTTGTGCGTGATTTCGTTGTGGTTCAAGTTGTTTTGTTAACATTTTCTAACTATGGTAGATTTTTTTTCCAAAATTTTGTTGAAATAGCGGAGCAATTGAAGAAATCTGAAATTCATTGCAAAAGTGTTACGCTAATCATATCGACAGAAGTGAAGCAAGAAGCAGCAATGGAAGTTTTTTCGACAAGTTCAGCAACAAAAGTGTCGTCATAAGCATGAGCTTTTGAAAGCAGAATTAATAAATTTTTATCTTTTTAATAAACATACATATGCCGCCAATTTCTCGATATTAAAAATAAATAATTTTTATTCATTTAGTTCCGATTGCAATATCGTTCAAACGACGCCTTCCTACGAACGATAAGCATGTTCATTTGGCTCACACTTTGACAGTTCTCTCTGCACGATTGGCTCACAATGGCCGCCTCCGCAGATCTCTATAATGTAGGATTACTACAGTAACTAATGGATAGTGCCTTACCTCTTTTTTCAATCCTGCTTTTTCTCGTGTTTATCAAGGAGAATGAGTGAGAAAAAAGGAAAAGCTTCCTACACTATAATCATCGTTCCGGCCCTGCGTTTGGACTTTGGGAGATCTTCCAGTAATTTTACCAAGAACAGTATCCACTTGCATAACGGTTTTCTCTATCCAGACCCCAAACGCTTGTCATTTCATGCTGCTGTGACGAATCTTTTAGACAGTCTTACAATGCAGCAACATTGGCTAAAATCGGGTCTGGTACGTTTGGCATAAGGCCGTTTGGCATAAAAGACACTTGGCATAAAGGACGTTTGGCATAAAATGATTTCAGTAAAAAAAAAGAACTACATACTAAACAAAAGAAGAAACATTCCCCTTCCGGAAAAAGATCAAATTTATGGAAGCAAAAGGTTATTTCAAAAACAAGAGATCCAGTATAATGCACCACTAACAAGTTTGCCTTCTTTACTTTTTCTCCAGAGGGAAAATATAATTCACATATTCTTTATGAAAAATGTACTCTATGCCAAACATCCTTATGCCAAACGTACCAGACCCCTGAAATCAAACCCGTAGTCCATAAGAATTACCTTAGTCTGGACCTTTGTTTGCTCTAATGATCAGGGAGACAGCATGTGCGTTATTGAAAGGCGTTCGTAATCATCATCCAATTGAAACATGCAGCTCTGATTTGGATTGCCCAGTTACTTGACTGTTTCGTGATTATGGAACAAATAAATTTGAACGTTCAGCCACGTGTACTTCGCAGCAGCATTCCGCTGAGACTGCTTATGCGAATGTTAAACGTGGTTAAACTATGCGATACACAGTCTGCGCTATCACGGGCTTCAACGGGGTTTCTCTTTTTTTAGCAGTAGCATCAAAAACTCAGTTAATTCCTTGGTCTAATTCACACAATTTGCTGCTTTGGACTCCCATAAGCTTCAGTGAAAATTCAAGCAAATCGAAGACGAGGGCCGTTCAACGTAATGATGTTAATTCAGGAAAATTTGGCCAAACATTTTTACCGCTTGGTTAACTTCGTAACAGATTTTTTTTTAATGAAACAAAATCGGAAACGGTTTTTGTGGGTACATAATGGATAAGCAACAAAAAAAAAATTATGATACGCTGTTAAAACAAGATGTTACTAGAGCTAACTTTTGGTTTTAGCTTTATATGGTATGATTTCGTGTTTGCGGTATTCTTCATCGTCGTGGATTTCTTTGAAGCATGCACGGCAAAATAAATCACCTCCACAAGTCACACACCGCACAACGGCATCTTCGTTACAAATGGTACACCAAGGAAGCTCCTCGGTTTCGGACGGATCCAGTGGCGTCGGAATGTCCAGATTGTTCAATTCATCTTCATCCTCTCCCATCGGGTGCTTTTTGGCGTCTATAGCCGCCTCTTCTAAGAATCGCGCAGCAAGTTTTTTGGCAACCTCCTCGTCGTTTTCTTCGCCTTCATCACCAGATGAATCTGGTTTATCATCTTCCTTATGTTTGTCAGCGTTATCTGCAGGAACATCTTTTAAAGCCGCAAGACGTTTTTCAATATCATCCACTGCTGCCAGACGATAATTATCCATGGAGTCATGAATTTCCTGTTCCTCCGCAAATTGCTTCATGAGATCTCTGATCTGCTCCTCCTCGCTTCGGTCATCTTTTTGCAATAAGAATTTTTTGTTCGCTTCGGCGTAGTCCTTGTACTCGATTCCTTTCAAAGCTGCCAATCTCTTTTCCATGTCGGTAAGACTGGTTCCAGCAGCGGTATCAGGTGAAATTTCTGATTCCGACGGATGTTCGTCATTCTTTCGTTTTAGAGCGTCGAGTCGTCTCCGTATGTCTGTATCGCTATCTGGTGGTGCTTCTGTCGATATAGGCACCGGATTAATGATGCCCGTGACAACGGGGGCAGTCTCAACTGGTACATCTAGGATAGACGGACCGCTGGAATTAAAAAAAAAAAATTACAATATCATACAAACAAGACTGATTATCTTACCTCGCAGAAGCTTCTTTCGTATCTTTGGAATTAGCTCCAGATTTCGACAGTTCGTAGCACCGTAAGCAAACGTCCCTAGCTTTTCCTTCTATTTTCATACGATATTTTAAACACTTGGAGCAAAACGAGTATTTACAAGAAGGACATCCATTCTGTAGAAATGTTTCAGATAAAACTACGCAAAAGCAATTCCAATTTCGGTCCTTACCTCTTTTAAGAAAAATCCAAATCTTTTAGTGCACCCATTACATGCCATATTTCAATAGCAACAGTTTCTGCTTTGAGATTTATTTATTCAGGAAGTATTCTCAATTATTAAATAATTTTGTAGTGAGAAACCTTAAAACTAAAACCAATGAATCATCTTAGATGCGCTATCACTATTACTGATAATTACGAAAACCGCGATCAAAACAAAATCAATAAGGGTCATCCATGCAGAACGTAATGACGGTAATGACCTATCATTTGACAAGTGTGCGCTCTCTTTGCATATTTTTTCCACTGGGCCCACTGCTGCCAACTGAAGAAAATTGAAAATGCTGTCGCATCGATGACAGTGCTTATTTCTGAACGATTTGCAAAACAGAGAAGGTGCAGGCCGATATTGCAGTTTTAATTTTCGGTAAAATTTACGTGTATAATTCTGAAACAATGTGTAACCTGGCTTGAAATATTACAGATCAATAAGTGGCATAACCAATTCCGAAAATGCCGATTGAAAACCTGGAGGAGCAAGGCTTGGAGAAGAACCCCAAGCTGGAGCTGGCTCAAATCAAATTTCTGCTGAGTCTGCCGGAACATAACCAGGACAAGGCTCTAGCAGAGAAATTGTTGACTGCCATCAAGGCGGATAACATGGCCAGCTGGTACGAGATTGTTTGTAAGGATCTGAACTGGACGGTGGATCAGAAACTGCTGGACGGCATGAAGGAGGTCAATCGGAAGAAGCTGCAGGAGCTGGACGACGTGATTGATGACGCAGAAAAAAATCTGGGCGAGATGGAGGTGAGAGAGGCCAATTTGAAAAAGTCGGAGTTTTTGTGCCGAATCGGTGACAAGGAAGGAGCGATTTCCGCTTTTCGCAAGACTTACGATAAGACTGTTTCATTGGGACACAGGCTGGATATTGTGTTCCATAACATCCGGATTGGTTTGTTCTATTTGGATCACGATTTGATTACCAGGAACATCGAGAAGGCAAAGACCCTGATTGAGGAAGGTGGCGATTGGGATCGTCGTAATCGACTGAAGGTCTACCAAGGTGCCTATTGTGTGGCGATCCGTGATTTCAAGGCTGCCGCAAACTTTTTTCTGGATACGGTAAGCACGTTCACCAGCTACGAGTTGATGGATTACGCATCCTTTGTGCGCTACACCGTTTATGTAAGCATGATAAGCCTTCCCCGCAACGAGCTCCGCGATAAGGTGGTCAAAGGCTCGGAAATTCAGGAGGTTTTGCATCAACTGCCGGACGTTAAGGACTATCTATTTTCTTTGTACAATTGTCACTATTCGGATTTCTTCAAGAATCTTGCTAAAGTAGAAACTTTCCTTCGGCAAGATGTCCTCTTCCATCCTCATTATCGTTTCTACGTGCGGGAGATGAGAATCTCTGCTTACACACAGCTGCTGGAGTCTTATCGTTCCCTTACCCTACAATACATGGCGGATGCTTTCGGGGTCACTGTGGACTACATCGATGCGGAGTTGTCGAGATTTATCGCTGCCGGACGTTTGCACTGCAAGGTGGATCGCGTGGGAGGAATTGTGGAAACGAACCGTCCGGACAGCAAGAATTGGCAGTATCAGGCCACCATTAAGCAGGGAGACATCCTGTTGAATCGTGTGCAGAAACTAAGCAGAGTCATCAATATTTAGAGTGGCCCGTAGTGCATAATTATCGTTAGATTGCGTTTCGTATACGCTTCACATATTTGAAATAAATTCTCTTGTACTTGTATGCTATAGGAAACTTTAGAAACGACTCAATTTGGAGAAGCCTCAATTTTTAGAAGTTTGGTTTAGTTGAAAATGCTATGGGGTGTGCCAAATATCCAAATGGACAGAATTAATATAGGGTAGCGAACTACTTGGGCAGCGGTCGGTATTTTGGGCACTCTTCGCTATAACACAGTCAATTCCAAAACAATTGACTTGAAATTTTGTACACGGCTAAACACTATTCGTATCTCATCGCGTTCCAAAAATTGTGTCAATTGGTTCAGAATTAGCTGAGTTATTGCAGAAAAGTGCTCAAAATAGGACCCCTGCCGAGATGGTTCCACTTTCCTAATTCAAAAACAAAAATTCATCAGCAATTTTTTTTTTACCTATCAGTTTTTTTTTTGAGATACAGAGTGTCGACTACCTGGAAAGTCAGGGAATGTCAGGGAATTTTTTTTGGACCTGGAAAGTCAGGGAATTTCGTTGATGGTCAGGGAAAATTTATCACGATAATCATAAAACGATGTACCTATTTGAGCTATACAAGTTCCTAGAGTTATGGACTATGAAAAAAATTGACTGTATTGTTTCTTTAAACTGTTGAATCCATGATTCTGACTAACGATCAAATTAATGCATGATCTTAAACCTGAGTTTTGTACTACAGATTCAGTTAACCCTTTATAAGGCCGAGGAAACTAGAAGAGTTGTCAAAGCGTACTATTAAGGAAATGATTATATACATGATAACATGTACAAAACAATTTTTGTTCGAAAGAAACTCTCAAAAATCTAGGTGGCAATATAGTTGCCACTGCCCGTTAAGCCCAAAAACGCTGGTGGCAATATAGTTGCCACTGCCCGTTCACCCCAAAAACGAGCTTTTGAAGTGGCAATATAGTTGCCACTGCCCGTTTAGGCCACCAGCGCTGGTGGCAATATTCTTGCCACTGCCCGTTTAGGGTACTTTTCTTCTTTGGACTTCGACAAAAATCCGGAAAAGAGATTTTAAAGTGGATTAGGGCTTAACCCATAATTTAAACTGTGTAGTTCAGCTCATGTCAACCCATTATTTGATTATTTCTTAAAATATTTACCAAATCTATAATTTTACTATAAGTTTGAGCTAATTTTCTTCAAGCGGTCAAATTTAGCCATTTTTGAGACTACAAATGGCTCCCAAATTGTTGTTAAAGTTTTGTTTAGTATCAAAAAAATACCAGGCGTTGTTAGTAATCCCAATTTTGCGTGAACCAAAAAAAAAGTTTGAAATAAATTGTTATAAAACAGAAAAAAATACAAACAGTAGGTGGCAATATAGTTGCCACTGCCTTATAAAGGGTTAACGTAAGGGTGTTCTGAATTTTATTGTTAGGCCTTATTTTATGTCACCTTTACAAGTCCATTGTAGAGCAAATAAGCCTAAAATTAAAAGGCCCATTCTTTGGGGATAACGTTTTGAGACACCTGATGGGTTCTAATGAATTTATTGATGGATTCAGTCTTGAGATGCCCGGAAATCTGTTGTACAGACTCATGATGATTTTATTAAATTTCTGGAGAAAACTTTGTTTGATAGTAATAATCCCGGAATGTCATCAATGATGCGTACCAGATAAAATTATATACAAGTTGAATTGTTTGATGATGATATGTGGGTTAAACTCCGAAAAAGGCAGATTTTTGCGTTTTGTAAGAAATCTTTCATAGATCCAGAAAAGTCGGCAATATAGAAACCACCCAAAATTCCGGTAAGAATATGGAAAGAATCTAGTGACGAGTTTATCAAAGACGTACCAACAGAATGGCAAATTGTTTGAGACTTAAGTAGATAAACACAATAAAACAGAACAAATCTTCTCTTTTATACTGGTTGACTAGAAAATTCTAGACAGATTTCTGAAAATGTTGAAAAGCATTTGAAAAATTTCAACTTTATCAAGATGAAAACGTATGTAACGAAGATGTAATCAATTTTCTAAAAGTCCTTCTTACGGAATTCATGCTGCAGTTCCTAGTTTTTGGAATAATTTTGGAAAAAATCGAAACATAATCTGCTAGACATCCTGTAATCTTATTTTAGGATACAAAAGAAATTCAATCAATGCTAGAAGTATCAGGTAGAGTATAGCAAGAAAATCTGTACGAATATTCAAAAGTTGTATGGAGCTTTAAAAAATATCGTTAATACAAAATTTCTAAAAAATAAGTGAAATTTCGAGAAAAATCTAAAGGAGTTCTAAGTGAATCTGTTGGATTCATGAAGTTTTTTTAGACAAATGAGGAAAGTTTATAAACTAAATTCAGATATTTCCAATACATTATCCGTACTTATTTACACCAGTATAAGAAATAATATTGCAGAACTTTTGGATGAGTTTTTATGAAAGATTTTCGTACCGTGCTCGGCGCAAATCATGTTAAAATTTTTAGGATATTTTTTCAAATTTGCGATAAAATGGCATCTGGAGCAGCTCTAACTAATAAAACAAAGTCAAGATGTCATTCTAATGATGTCTATCAAACATCCTAGTTGTAATTTTGGCGTTATTTTAAAAAGTTTTCAGTTGCTTTTCTAAATAGATTTTTTCTCAAAATCAGGAGCTATTGGTAGACATGACAACAGTTATTTCCAGCACAGCGTATCAGGAAGAAGAATTCTGAAGAAAAACTGTCAACATGCCTTTAACCCTCTAATACCCAACCCCGCCTTTAGACGGGGTATAGTTTGAGCATTTTTGTAATTTTTGTTTCGTGGAAAATCAATTTTTTTATATTTTTGGCTGATATTTAGGACTGTTCTGTATATCTCAAAATGGTTTTTGGTGTATTTTAAAGCGTATTTACATTTTTAAAAAATTATTGAAAAATTGATGTTTTAGTCACCTTTTAGAAGTCATTGTTTATTTTGTATTGAATCGCTACAATTAACATATTTTAAATTTTTCCCAAATCATTCTATCCTTGTTTAATAGTTTAAAGGAAATGAAAACACTCCAAAGTTATTTTCCTTAAAATTACACGGAAAATAAAATTTTCTATGAAAAAATTTTAAAATAATAATATTTCAACAATAATCACAAAATCTCAAAATGTTTTCATCTCAAAAAATCCGTTCCCCAAATAGGCTTCCAGGAAAAATATAAAAGTGTGGGGATGTTCAAAAATAAAAATTAGAAAAATCAAAAACTGAAATTCACGAAATCGAGAATTAAAAAGAATCATCTTCCAAAACATGTTCAAATCGATTTTAGATGACGAAAAATGATATTTAGATCAAAATCAAAAATTTGGGTATTAGAGGGTTAATATCTTGAAAAAGATCTGGTGAATTTTGCATGTTTATTTTTTTTTATTCGTCCACTTCTAGTAAAATCAGGAAAATTCGGAGAATTTTATATTATCTCATGAGCAGACATCATTAAGCCTAGATTTACAAGACCTGGAATTTTCAGTGAAAAGACTGGGAAGTCAGGGAAAGTCAGGGAATTTGATTTTTAAAATTGAGTCGACACCCTGAGATACCTTTACCTAGGAAAAATCGTGGCTTTAATTTCATCTGCCTAATCTCTTAAAAATAATCAGTAGGGTATTGGTTCCCTTATTAAGCATGTTGCTCCCATTTTCATCCTACGAAAAACAAAGGATTGAAGCGATGTTTGTTTTCTTTCTTATTTTTGTATTTTTTGTTAGAAGTGAGCACCCATGAAAACAAGAATGGATTCAATCGGTGCCGCAATCGCTTGTTCTCGAATAGGATGAATATGGGAGTGTGAGATTACTGATGGTACACATACCCTATTACCACTTTTTGCTGTATTAACGAGATGTTAATACAGCCATAGGCTAGTTCATCTCGGGATGGAGATGGAACGTATACTCAGTTTTTTAAATCAATCTCAAGGGTCTCCAGTTAGCCAAGTGGTTAAGGCTATGGATCGCCAATCCGGAGACGGTGGGTTCGATACCCGTTCCGGTCGGGAAAATTTTCTCGACTCCCACGGGCATAGTGTATTTATTTATTTGTGTTTACATCAGAGGACTTTCTGTAGTCCCAATGATATTAAGAACTTAAAACTATTTAAAAATGTCACAAATCACAAACAGAAATTACATTACGAATCACATGTGTACAATATTTCCTACTTAAAATTATGCCAAGTTATTGAAAAAGTCAGTGAACCTTCGCTTTATTACGTTCCTTGTCAGATGGAAGTCAAAGACTGATGCCACACGGTTGAAAATACGTTGCAAACCTAGTAGAGCACTTCTTATCCCGTAATTGTTACGGCGAAGTGGAAGCCTCAGCATCGAGCTGTTCCGCAGCAGTCGTGGTTGAACATTGATGTTCACTTGTCGTAATATAGAATCACAATCTATTCGCCCTTGAAGAGTATCGGCCACGGTCAAGGCTCTACAAACGTCCCTTCGTACACGCAGAGGTTGCAAATCAATCAACTGACACCGCCTTTCGTAGCTCGGAAGGCGAAGCGGGTCCCTCCATGGTAGCCTACGGAGCGCGTAACGGATAAATCGACGTTGAACTGATTCGATTCGCTCAGTGCCGTTATTGTAGTTAGGACTCCAGACTGCTGATCCGTATTCCAGCGTTGATCTGACGAGGGAGCAGTAGAGCGTTTTCAGACAGTAAATGTCGGTGAAATTTTTCGCCACTCTGAACACAAAACCCAGGGTTCCCGATGCTTTATCGACGACAAAGGATATGTGGTGAGAGTATGTTAGATGCGAGTCCAACAGCACGCCCAGATCTTTAACACACTGCACTCGTCCGATAGGCGTGTCCAATATCTTGTAGTCGAAAGGCACTGATTGCTTTTTTCGCGAGAAGGAGATGCATGAACATTTTTCAGGGTTAACATGATACCGTGTCCTTGCCTCACAATATAAAAATTCATGCAATGGCAGGCAAAGAAAGCCCTTCAAATATTTACTGTGGAATTCTCTAAGAACACTAAGTTGAAGAGAAGCAGGCTAAGTTCTAGTGGTACGTAGAGCCACAACGAAGAAGAGGAATATCGAAGTCTTGCCTTATTGAAGTCTATTGGCGATCAAATGTGAGGTTAGGTAACGCAAAATTTTCAACTTTGGAAGCAAAAATAACATATTTCTGGTCAATACATTGCATGAAAGTTATTAGAATCTGTAATAATTTCACTTTTCTTCCATTTATATCATTAGTAATTCAGTCTAGGATTCGTTATTCACTATTTTAGAAAAGCGCCACCTACGCAATTTAGCTTTGCGTTTGATCGTCAATTGAATAATTTTCAAACTTCTGCACGATACTCTTTATAGAATAAAAGTCAAAATAGCACAATCATTCAATTTGAAATTGCATTATAATTGTTGCTTTAATCTTTTGAAATTTATTGCTTGTTTTGGCAAAAATCTGATAGTTGAATCGTTGAATCTCTGATAGTTTTCAAAAAGCCACCACTTGAAAGATATCTCACAAAACAAAGCAGAAAACTTTGGCTTGCACGAACATTCAGTGCAATAGCAACAAATGTTCTGTTATCTCAACGCTTCATCTGGCACCTTTGCCTATCTGCGCTTTCCCTCCGCTGAGCGATACGTCTACTGGATGGAACATGAAGATGTTATGTACAAGCTCTGAACTTATTAAAAAGTGAGTTTCTAATGCCGTATGCCTAGCTGTCTAGACCTGCAGCTACGGCACAAATATCCGGTCCTGAGGGGTCACTGTGTGCTCCATTTACCAAAGTTACCGTTATTGAAGAATATGATAGATGTTACTTCTTATGACTAGCTAGTTTTTATATGCCGAGCAAACTGAAAAGGTGCACACGAGATAGACTTATCTGTCAAAGGTGAGCTGGAATCAAAAAATTTCGTTTTACTAGTTTTGAAAACCATTGTAAATGTAAAGTTTAATTTAGTTGCATCTAATCCGGCTAAAATGCTCTTAACCAACTTCAAAACGCTAAAGTGAATTTGACTATAAAATGGATTGTGACGTACCTTGTAAATAATGCCGGACTAGAAACAGCAAATGCGGTTCGCTAAGAGATCGTCTATTAATCAATTAGTTGACCAGAAAAGGGATCGAAAATGTCGCGGAATTTCATTAAAAATGTAATAACATTTTTCTATTTACACCACTTTCGGTGTAAATTTCTGTTCGTAAAGGCCATTCACACCAAATTCCGGACAAAGTATTCATCCTGTTTCTTAGTCAAAGCATCAACAATCCATAATGCTGATTAGATATGTACATATAATCAATGATGGCGTCGAATTACTTTTTCTAACAGATAGGTAACAGATGTTTATCCTAGAACAAAATTTATTTTTTGTGATTTTTCCTTTGATGTTTATAAGATTGTTCAAGATGCCCAATAACTGCAATAAGTGAATGTTGTTAAAATACTACTGCCAGGATTACCAAACCTCAGTGGAAGAAATCAAATGTGTTATTAGACAAAATAAAAAAATAAATAAAGTTAAATAAAAAAAACCCTAATTAATCCACCTAGCGGTGATGGCGCCTTTCTCGTGCCTTCGAAACCCCATTTCAATAAAACTCAAGCGAAATGTTTATGTATATCGCACTTTCATACAATTAACAGAAATCCATTTCATCATACCAGAAATAATATCGTTTATCTGGCTTTCGATGTTTGAGCCTCAAACTCTTAAGAAAAAGACGCTATCTTGAATTTGAAGCCGCCATTTAAGATTAAAGATTGTCATCTTGGATGTTCTGGTCGCCATTTTTGGAATCCAGACATCATCCCCATACCAAATATACCAATAATGCATTGTTTCAGGCCCTAAAACTCAATTAAACAGGCGCGATGTTGAATTCGGAGCCGCCATCCTAAATTTTAGATCGGCATTTTGGATATCCTGATCGCCATTTTGGACTCTGGAAGTCTTCCCCATACCAAATATAATATAATAACCAGTCATCAAGTTATCAGGAAAGCCATTATTTGTTGTATCGCATGCATGAGTTTGGTACTCGTTTATATTTGGCTACATCCGGCGGAACATCCAGAACCGGTTCCGGAACACTACCGGTTCAGATATGGTCTGATACTGTTTTCCTGCTTACCGTTCATCAGGTTATCGGAAATGCCGTTGTTTGATGTGTCGCATGCATGAGTTTGGTACTCTTTTATATTTGGCCACTTCCGGCGAGACACCCAGAACCGGTTCCGGAACACTACCGGTTCAGATATGGTCTGAGACTATTTTCCTGCTTACCGTTCATCAGATAATCGTAAATGCCGTGGTTTGATGGGTCGCATGCATGGGTTTGGTGCATTTTCATGTCTGGCCCCTTTCAGGGGTACCGGTTCCGGAGCACCTAAATGCCCATAACTCCGGAACGGCTGGACCGATCCGAACCATTTTCAATAGGAAACAATGGGATGCCGCGTCGAATGAGCCATCAATCGTTAAAATCGGTTGATATTTACTATTTAAAAGTGAGGTGACCTTTTTTTGTACACATACACACACACATACATACACACACACACATACACACACACAGACATCATCTCAACTCGTCGAGCTGAGTCGATTGGTATATGAAACTTGCCCCTCTAGGGGCTCTATCGAAATTTTATTTTTGGAGTGAACATATAGCCTTTCGGTACACCTTGGTGTACGAGAAAGGCAAAAATAACACAAAACGTGTAAAACTGTAAAAACCAAATGCCATGCTCATTTCTTCAATCTATACAACAAATTGCTACAGTATTTGAAATCTAATAGGGATTATTTTCGTTTGTCATTTCCACTCAAGCGATCGTTGCGCTATGATTGCTAGTTAGGTTTCCTAATTGAAATGGGTTTACACACATTTCTTATGTTAGCATCAACGTCTCTTATCTGTGATGATATTTTTTTTTGTTCTTATTTATGTGTATTTTAACATAACGTTAATTCTACACTTATCTGTGATGATACCAATAATTGGCAAAATGTGTTTATATAGCGAAAATTGATCGAATTATTTAACCTACCGTTTACTGTCGGGCCCTCTTGGCCCTCTATCAGCTCCGAAAATTTAGTTGAAAAGTTTGTTCTCAATCAATCTTTTCATCAGTTCATTAAGTTCCCGCGCTTATCTACTTCGGGTCTCCAGTTAGCCTAGTAGTTAAGAAGGCTTTGGATCGCTAATCCGGAGACGGCGGGTTCGACTCCCGTTCCGATCGGGGCAATTTTCTCGACTGCCTGGACATAGTGTATCATTGTGCTTGCTTCACAGTATCCAAATTCATGCAATGGCAGGCAAAGAATGTCCTCCAATTAATAACTGTGGAAGTGTTCAAAAGAAAACTATGTTGGAGAGAGGCAGGCCAAGTTCCAATGGGAACGTAGAGCCATACAGAAGAAAGAAGAAGCTTTTTTTTACTTATTCGTTTATTTGGAAGGCTTGAAAGAAGAAGCTTATCTACTTCGGCTGCTTTTTTAAAGTGTAAAACGTAAGCTGAACAGTTTAAAGCGGATTAATTGATGGCCAAAATAGATTAACTGTTCAACGACAGGTTTACAGTAACCTTTTTTTAAAACTTGACCATTTGAATATGAATATTACTATTAATACGTTCATGTTCACATTTTATTGTATGCAAAAAAACTGTCTTGTCTGAATTAATGTAACTACGGAGCTGTCAAATTCAACAAAATTGTGGGAAAGAAAACCCATACAACAATTTGAAATCAACTGGCTGTGAAAAGTTTAAATGATCCGTCATAACACCTAGGATATTGGTTCCCTTATTGAGCATGTGGCTCCCATTTCCATCCTGCGAAAAACAAAGGATTCGTCGTTTGTTTTGTTTCTAAATTTTGTAGTTTTTGTTAGAAGTGAGTACGCATGAAAACAAAAAGAACGGAATCAATCGGTGCCGTAATCGCTTGTTTACAAATAGGATGAATTTGGAAGCGTGAGATTACTGATGGCACACATACTTTTATTATGATTCATAATGATCACCCAGACCTTCATCCCCTTTTCAGTGGCGATAGGACACTGTAGGTTAACTCTTTAGGTCTTTCCTGCATGACTATCGTGATGAAATAGTCACCTGCGCTAAATTTAGTTTACTACTGGCTTTAAACATACTCGGCTCTGTGATACAATTAATCTAACAGTTGAGTTTACGATAATGAATAGTATATTGTATTTATGTTAGTGGAATTGCAACTTACCTACTTCTTACACTTATCCTTGATCGTGTACTTATCGTAGACCTTTGTGGGATCGTATGGTTCCCAACGAGATGCAGGGAAAATGTGTTTATTCCTTTCGTACCACGAACGTAGCAACACTTTTCCGGCATGGGTTTCTTCCTTCTCCACGGTGGCATCGCTGATCATACGAATGTCATCTTTGCTGCAATTTGCAAATATCAACATCAGTTTAGTTTTGCTGAGGCAAGAAATGTTGAACGAGTCTGGTAACGTTTGGCATAAAGAAAATTTGTAATATGGTAGGGTGTTAGGTTCCTGAGTGCAAACTTTTTAAAGGGTGATAGAGGACCATAAATGGTGAAAAAAATTGTTCTACGCATATGGTCAAATCTCAACCGTTACGTAGTTATTGAACTCCCCATGTTTTTGACTGTTATTGCTTCTACTGGCTATAACTTTGAAATGATCAAACTTATCCCAGTTTTTTTACCCTTATTCGAAAGAATATTGAAATTTCTACCAAACGGCATCTTTGAACCGATTGGTTTAGTTAAATAACAAAGTTTTCTACAGCAGATAGCTTAAAAGTTGTGTGTTTTAATTTGTTTTTGCCAATTATCTTTGAAAAATGCGTAATAATTTAAAATTCTTTCTTTGGCAAAGTTGTGGCCCCTATTCCACTCCACAATTCGTTCTTTGACATCAAACTTCTATCTCTTATCGTTTTCTTGAAATTTCGATTTAAATGTCGCATTTTAGATCATAAATTTGCGATCGTCATGGTAAGCATTTTTTTGTGCACTTTGCCGCACATTTAAATCAAAATTGTAAGAAAACAATAAGAGTTAGAAGTTTAGCGTCAAAGAACGAATTGTAGAGTGGAACAAGGCCCAAAACTTTGCCAAAGAAAGAATTTTAATTTATTACGTATGTTTCAAAGATAATTGACATAAACAAATTAAAACACGCTATTTTTAGCTATTTTGCTCTAGAAAACTTAGTTATCTAACTAAACCAATCGACTCAAAGATGCCATTTGTTAGAAAATTCAATAATCTTTCGAATAAGGGCAAAAAAAACTGCGATAAGTTTGACAATTTCAAAGTTATAGCCAGTTAAGGCAATAAGAGTTAAAAACATGGGGTGTTCAATAACTACGTAACGGTTGAGATTTGACCATATGCGTAGAACAATTTTTTTCACCATTTATGGTCCACTATCACCCTTTAAAAAGTTTGCACTCATGAACCTAACACCCTGTATATGTATATTCTCCCGTGAAAATAGTGAAGAACTGCCTTCAGTGGAAGAAAGATAATTGATTTGATTGATTTATCTTTATTATAGAGACTTTCAGCCCTTGGCTGGTTCGTCTCTTTTCGAGAAAGAATTTATCAGTGGTGCGTTGAATATGACCTCTTATCATCGAAACTAATTTTTACTTCAATGAATTTGATATTTTTGCGGAAGAGGATTTTTTGTTTGCATAGGCTGTTATTTACCAAGGCAAGTAATTCACATTACTTCTATAATTCTTGTTATTTGATCCCAGTATGTGGCTCATTTATTTGCTGACATCAATAATAGTGGACCCTATCTATCGTGAACACTCGTTCGTCTACTCTAAATCCCGTTTCAAAACTGAAAGCCCAACTTCGTTGTGTCTCATTATACCAGTCAATCGTACCAGACCTATATTTAACAACTGCAATCCTTTTATTTTCCTGGACAGGGATGGGAACACTCACTTGGAAAGAGTTACACTCACTTGCAGTTTTCTCAGCTCAGAAGCGTGCAATCAAGAAACGATGTATGGACGACTTTTGCTTTGTGGCTTTGTCTAAAACTTTGCCAAATATAGTAGGAGTCGCACACGTATCCCAAAGTCGTGACAGAGATGTGAAAGTGACTCTCCACAAGGTGAGTGTAATTTACATTCACCTCGTGGAGAGTTGCCTCCGCAGGTCCCTCACGACTTTGGTATGCATGTGCGACCTGTACTTTATTCGGCAACCTCTTAGACAAAACCACAAGGCAAAAGTCGTCCAAACATCGTTTCTTGATTGCACGCTTCTGAGTTGAGAAAACTGCAAGTGAGTGTAACTCTTTCCAAGTGAATGTTCCCATGCCTGTTCCTGGATAGAGAGCGATTTCCTCTGCACGAATTATAACCAACATATACTCACACATCAAAGCTGAACAGTGGCCCACTTTTCCCGCGGGCTTTCGTCACGATGAAGTCGTAAAATGTGTAATGATGAGGAAGAATCAAATCTTCCTTTACATACATCAGTTGATCTGCCATCACTGTCTTAAGCTCGCTAAATTCCTTCCGAAGCATTTCCAGACATTTCTGTAAAAACTGATAAATGGAGTTTCCCTTTTTCATCGTAACACACTTTCTGTGTCCTGATCCGTCCCAGTAACTGAAAGTAATGGGGATTTCTTGGTCTTTTAGGGTTGCCTGCTTCATGGCCCATTCTTGGCGCAGCTCTTCCCTTAGCTTATTGTCCATTTCTTCGCGTTCCCTATCTGGCAAGAAGGAAGTATCTACATCGGGATTTTTCTTGATTTTCTTAATCCTTGGCTCGGAGCATTCTTCAGTTTGCCATTTACGAGGTTTTATATCCAATGGCTGTTCTTCGTCTTCGTCATCGTCACCTTCTTCGTCATCCTCCGGGTCAAACGAAAGTGCCTGAATCTGCTTACGTTGTCGATCTTTTTCCGCTTGTTTCGCTTCCAGAGCCTTGAGTTTCTCGCGGTCTTTTTCCTCCTTTTTCTGAGCCAGCTTCTTTTCCCGTTCTCGGACAATGTCCTCCTGCTTCTGTTTCATCTCATCAAGTGTGACCAAACCAATGGTCGACGTTTTAAGCTGCTGTTCCACGGCATCATAGTGAGTAGCAAATTTGTTCTCGATGTTGCTAACTTTCAGATCCTCTTCGATCTTTTTCTTACGGAACTCGATTTCCTGTTGGGCGATTTCTCGTTTTTTCATCAACTGCATAGCGCGACCCCCTTCGCTGGCTGCTCCTTTGTAGTACGCCATTGTGAGTGTTTGTTGTTGTTGTGTCTAGGAATGCATAGGGAATTATGCTACAAAGCTTGAAATTATCATAAAATTTCAACAAGTTGCAACTTACGTGACCAAAAGTGTTTTATTTTCGGGAAAAAGCCTTTATTCTGCAGAGATTTGGATACTTCGCAAATCCACAAGCCAGCATATAAATAAACAGAGACAAAAGTATTTACAAATATACTAGACGTCAAAAATATCGAAAAATAAAAACTCGCGTCGGCGTGAATTCAACGCCCCAGCACTCATCAACCTTTTTATTTTTCCGTGTTTTTTATTGCTAGCTGGTGGGGAGAATCGGGTGTTTTGCAACACGTCGAACACAAAACATGCAGGGCTGTTAAATATTGCGGATATTTAAAAAAAAAATGCTTTCGTCGCGCAAATATTGCGCGTTTCGCCGTAGATTCTCGCGCAAAAATGTGCAAAATCGCTCATAGATCGTCGCCAGTACATCAAGTCATGTTCGTGTTATTAGCTTTATTGGGTTGTTTAGCGAATAAAATATTGCTATTTTCTATAGCCTAATCGAAAGAGCTCATTTTTCTGAATATAACGTGATTTTATTGGATTTTAATACCTTTGTTTTGATGGTTAATTTAACAAAATAGTTTTAATTTTCATGGATACAATGACAGTTCAATCGATAAAATGACAGTTCGACCCGAACAAAAAAATTTCCCATACAAACTTTGAATGCATTTTAAAAATAGTTCCTGGACTCCAAAAATTATGAAATTTTGGATTTAGACTAATTTTTGGGCGGAGAATCTGAAAAAGAAATAATCAGGATACCCCTCAAGAACCCAATTAAGCCTGGAACACATCGGAACACATAGCGTCCGTTCCGTCGAGGTTTGCGTTTTTTTGACAGTTTTCCCATGGGAAATGTGTCAAAATACTGTCACGCACACGCAAACGTATGCATTGTGTGGGGCACTTTATACGTTAAAATGATTCTCTTTAAAATAATAAATATACGCAATGAAAAGTTTAATGCTGAACTTTTAAAGTAGAATTTCCGAAAAAAATTACAACGAAAACTTTTTATCTCGACAAACTCTTCCAAAAATGCATTGGAGCACCCCTCCGACTATGCTCCTCCATCAGCTGGCAGCATCAGTATTGTGCGTTGCAAGAAAAACACAATTATGGTGACTACTTTCCAAGGCCTTCAATGATGGACAGAATAGACCATTCCCGTGAAAATTTTTTATGTGCTTAATGGCTTTCTGGTAATTTATTGAGCAAATTTTCCAAACAAACCCATATGTTTTGAAGCTTCTAACTATTGAAAAATAATGAAAAACCTGCGAAGTAGCGCTTTAGCCCTACAGTCTCCTATATATTATTTCACCCCAAATTCCGACTGACCCCTTTCTCCGCTATGGCTCGACCACAGCGATGTGGTGAGTTTCAGATTGGCGAACTGTCAGACGTTTGTTTTGTTTTCATCGGCACCGGCCAAGAGTGTGCAAATCGGCTTGAGTCAAGTCAGGCACAAAAATCCCAAGCACTAAAAAAATCATTTTGGCGATCAGCGCGCCGTCTACACATTATTACATGAAACACAACCTTTGCTTATGGCGTGAAATATTTCATGAGCAGCATCCATAGAATACGTAACAAGCACTAAAATGCGTAAAATCAAGCATACACTATTACTTTTTGTGGTTGGGAGAAATCAATGAGATATGCATTAAAACCTACCACGGATGCCGGAACGACTCTTGAGACTTTTTCGCATATTCATAGTTATATACCAAAACTTTGGAGAAACTCTTTGAAAAATAAAATAAATTTTTAAACAAAAATAAGTTCCGCCAAACCATTTCTATCTTGTAGTAGACATTCTCAGCTATCGTTTGCGGGGTAACATGAATGCCGGAACGTAAAATTTTTGTACTATTAAGACTTTTTCGCATATTGATACTTTTTCGCATATACCCCAAAACTTTGGAGAAACTCTTTGAAAAATAAAATAAAATTTTTAAACAAAAATAAGTTTCGCCAAACCATTTCTATCTTGTAGTAGACATTCTCAGCTATCGCTTGCGGGGTAACATGAATGCCGGAACGTAAAATTTTTGTACTCTTAAGACTTTTTCGCATATTCATGGTCATACACTAGAACTTTTGAGAAACTCTTTGAAAAATAAAATTAATTTTTAAACAAAAATAAGTTTCGCCAAACCATTTCTATCTTGTAGTACACATTCTCAGCACAGAGAACAGACATCCAGGCTAGAACAAATTTCATTCAGAAAGTTGTGTAAGGATTTGAATCTTCACTTGAGTGGGGTTGCAAACCAATACACGATGACAACACTAACGCCGCCAAACACCATATTGCCACAGTCAGTGGTGAATTGAAACATTTCAAGTGGTGAATAAAATTAGTATGGGAAATTAATCGATTGCAGCGCCACGCTATTGCCACTTGTGTTGCCGATTTCAAAAGACCGTTAAATTCCTTACACAGTTTCAGAACTGGAGTTGGATGTCTGTTCTCTGTGTTCTCAGCTATCGTTTGCGGGGTAACATGAATGCCGGAACGTAAAATTTTTGTACTATTAAGACTTTTTTCGCATATTCATAGTTATACCACAGAGAACAGACATCCAGGCTAGAACAAATTTCATTCGGAAAGTTGTGTAAGGATTTGAATCTTTACTTGAGTAAGGTTGCAAACCAATATACGATGACAGCACTAACGCCACCAAACACCATATTGCCACAGTCAGTGGTGAATTGAAACATTTCAAGTGGTGAATTAAATTAGTATGGGAAATTAATCGATCGCAGCGCCACGCTATTGCCACTTGTGCTGCCGATTTCAAATGGCCGTTAAATTCCTTACACAGTTTTGGAACTGGACTTGGACGTCTGTTCTCTGTGGTTATACACCAAAACTTTGGAAAAACTCTTTGAAAAATAAAATAAATTTTTAAACAAAAATAAGTTTCGCCAAACCATTTCTATCTTGTAGTAGACATTCTCAGCTATCGCTTGCGGGGTAACATGAATGCCGGAACGTAAAATTTTTGTACTCTTAAGACTTTTTCGCATATTCATGGTCATACACTAGAACTTTTGAGAAACTCTTTGAAAAATAAAATTAATTTTTAAACAAAAATAAGTTTCGCCAAACCATTTCTATCTTGTAGTACACATTCTCAGCTATCGTTTGCAGGGTAACATGAATGCCGGAACGTAAAATTTTTGTACTCTTAAGACTTTTTCGCATATGCATAGTTATACCCCAAAACTTTGAAGAAACTCTTTGAAAAATAAAATCAATTTTTAAACAAAAATAAGTTCCGCCAAACCATTTCTATCTTGTAGTAGACATTCTCAGCTATCGTTTGCGGGGTAACATGAATGCCGGAACGTAAAATTTTTGTACTATTAAGACTTTTTCGCATATTGATAGTTATACCCCAAAACTTTGGAGAAACTCTTTGAAAAATAAAATAAATTTTTAAACAAAAATAAGTTTCGCCAAACCATTTCTATCTTGTAGTAGACATTCTCAGCTATCGCTTGCGGGGTAACATGAATGCCGGAACGTAAAATTTTTGTACTCTTAAGACTTTTTCGCATATTCATGGTCATACACTAGAACTTTTGAGAAACTCTTTGAAAAATAAAATTAATTTTTAAACAAAAATAAGTTTCGCCAAACCATTTCTATCTTGTAGTACACATTCTCAGCTATCGTTTGCGGGGTAACATGAATGCCGGAACGTAAAATTTTTGTACTATTAAGACTTTTTTCGCATATTCATAGTTATACACCAAAACTTTGGAGAAACTCTTTGAAAAATAAAATCAATTTTTAAACAAAAATAAGTTCCGCCAAACCATTTCTATCTTGTAGTAGACATTCTCAGCTATCATCTGCGGGGTAACATGAATGCCGGAACGTAAAATTTTTGTACTATTAAGACTTTTTCGCATATTGATAGTTATACCCCAAATCTTTGGAGAAACTCTTTGAAAAATAAAATAATTTTTTGAACAAAAATAAGTTTCGCTAAACCATTTCTATCTTGTAGTAGACATTCTCAGCTATCGCTTGCGGGGTAACATGAATGCCGGAACGTAAAATTTTTGTACTCTTAAGACTTTTTCGCATATTGATAGTTATACACCAAAACTTTGGAGAAACTCTTTGAAAAATAAAATAAATTTTTAAACAAAAATAAGTTCCGCCAAACCATTTCTATCTTGTAGTAAACATTCTCAGCTATCGTTTGCGGGGTAAACTGAATGCCGGAACGTAAAATTTTTGTACTCTTAAGTCTTTTTCGCATATTCATAATTATACACCAAAACTTTGGAGAAACTCTTTGAAAAATAAAATAAATTTTTAAACAAAAATAAGTTCCGCCAAACCATTTCTATCTTGTAGTAGACATTCTCAGCTATCATCTGCGGGGTAACATGAATGCCGGAACGTAAAATTTTTGTACTATTAAGACTTTTTCGCATATTGATAGTTATACCCCAAAACTTTGGAGAAACTCTTTGAAAAATAAAATAATTTTTTAAACAAAAATGAGTTTCGCCAAACCATTTCTATCTTGTAGTAGACATTCTCAGCTATCGCTTGCGGGGTAACATGAATGCCGGAACGTAAAATTTTTGTACTCTTAAGACTTTTTCGCATATTGATAGTTATACCCCAAAACTTTGGAGAAACTCTTTGAAAAATAAAATAAATTTAAAAAAAAAAATAAGTTCCGCCAATCCATTTCTATCTTGTAGTAGACATTCTCAGCTATCGTTTGCGGGGTAACATGAATGCCGGAACGTAAAATTTTTGTACTCTTAAGACTTTTTCGCATATTGATAGTTATACCCCAAAACTTTGGAGAAACTCTTTGAAAAATAAAATAAATTTTTAAACAAAAATAAGTTTCGCCAAACCATTTCTATCTTGTAGTAGACATTCTCAGCTATCGCTTGCGGGGTAACATGAATGCCGGAACGTAAAATTTTTGTACTCTTAAGACTTTTTCGCATATTCATAGTTAGTCACCAAAACTTTGGAGAAACTCTTTGAAAAATAAAATAAATTTTTAAACCAAAAATAAGTTCCGCCAAACCATTTCTATCTTGTAGTAGACATTCTCAGCTATCGTTTGCGGGGTAACATGAATGCCGGAACGTAAAATTTTTGTACTCTTAAGACTTTTTCGCATATTCATAGTTAGTCACCAAAACTTTTTTTTTTTTTTTAATTTCTTTGTATTTGTGAATTTTAACTTATTGCTAATTCTTCACACACCAAAACTTTGGAGAAACTCTTTGAAAAATAAAATAAATTTTTAAACAAAAATAAGTTCCACCAAACCATTTCTATCTTGTAGTAGACATTCTCAGCTATCGTTTGCGGGGTAACATGAATGCCGGAACGTAAAATTTTTGTACTATTAAGACTTTTTCGCATATTGATAGTTATACCCCAAAACTTTGGAGAAACTCTTTGAAAAATAAAATAAATTTTTAAACAAAAATAAGTTCCGCCAAACCATTTCTATCTTGTAGTAGACATTCTCAGCTATCGTTTGCGGGGTAACATGAATGCCGGAACGTAAAATTTTTGTACTCTTGAGACTTTTTCGCATATTGATAGTTATACACCAAAACTTTGGAGAAACTCTTTGAAAAATAAAATAAATTTCTAAACAAAAATATGTTCCGTCAAACCACAGAGAACAGACATCCAGGCTAGAACAAATTTCATTCGGAAAGTTGTGTAAGGATTTGAATCTTTACTTGAGTAAGGTTGCAAACCAATATACGATGACAGCACTAACGCCACCAAACACCATATTGCCACAGTCAGTGGTGAATTGAAACATTTCAAGTGGTGAATTAAATTAGTATGGGAAATTAATCGATCGCAGCGCCACGCTATTGCCACTTGTGCTGCCGATTTCAAATGGCCGTTAAATTCCTTACACAGTTTTGGAACTGGACTTGGACGTCTGTTCTCTGTGGTCAAACCATTTATATCTTGTAGTACACATTCTCAGCTATCGTTTGCGGGGTAACATGAATGCCGGAACGTAAAATTTTTGTACTATTAAGACTTTTTTCGCATATTCATAGTTATACCACAGAGAACAGACGTCCAAGTCCAGTTCCAAAACTGTGTAAGGAATTTAACGGCCATTTGAAATCGGCAGCACAAGTGGCAATAGCGTGGCGCTGCGATCGATTAATTTCCCATACTAATTTAATTCACCACTTGAAATGTTTCAATTCACCACTGACTGTGGCAATATGGTGTTTGGTGGCGTTAGTGCTGTCATCGTATATTGGTTTGCAACCTTACTCAAGTAAAGATTCAAATCCTTACACAACTTTCCGAATGAAATTTGTTCTAGCCTGGATGTCTGTTCTCTGTGGTTATACACCAAAACTTTGGAGAAACTCTTTGAAAAATAAAATCAATTTTTAAACAAAAATAAGTTCCGCCAAACCATTTCTATCTTGTAGTAGACATTCTCAGCTATCATCTGCGGGGTAACATGAATGCCGGAACGTAAAATTTTTGTACTCTTAAGACTTTTTCGCATATTGATAGTTATACCCCAAAACTTTGGAGAAACTCTTTGAAAAATAAAATTAATTTTTAAACAAAAATAAGTTCCGCCAAACCATTTCTATCTTGTAGTACACATTCTCAGCTATCGTTTGCGGGGTAACATGAATGCCGGAATGTAAAATTTTTGTACTCTTAAGACTTTTTCGCATATTCATAGTAATACACTAAAACTTTGGAGAAACTCTTTGAAAAATAAAATAATTTTTTAAACAAAAATAAGTTCCGCCAAACCATTTCTATGTTGTAGTAGACATTCTCAGCTATCGTTTGCGGGGTAACATGAATGCCGGAACGTAAAATTTTTGTACTATTAAGACTTTTTTGCATATTCATGGTCATACACTAGAACTTTTGAGAAACTCTTTGAAAAATAAAATAAATTTTTAAACAAAAATAAGTTCCGCCAAACCATTTCTATCTTGTAGTACACATTCTCAGCTATCGTTTGTGGGGTAACATGAATGCCGGAACGTAAAATTTTTGTACTCTTAAGACTTTTTCGCATATTGATAGTTATACCCCAAAACTTTGGAGAAACTCTTTGAAAAATAAAATAAATTTTAAAACAAAAATAAGTTCCGCCAATCCATTTCTATCTTGTAGTAGACATTCTCAGCTATCGTTTGCGGGGTAACATGAATGCCGGAACGTAAAATTTTTGTACTCTTAAGACTTTTTCGCATATTCATAGTTAGTCACCAAAACTTTGGAGAAACTCTTTGAAAAATAAAATAAATTTTTAAACAAAAATAAGTTCCGCCAATCCATTTCTATCTTGTAGTAGACATTCTCAGCTATCGTTTGCGGGGTAACATGAATGCCGGAACGTAAAATTTTTGTACTATTAAGACTTTTTTGCATATTCATGGTCATACACTAGAACTTTTGAGAAACTCTTTGAAAAATAAAATAAATTTTTAAACAAAAATAAGTTCCGCCAAACCATTTCTATCTTGTAGTACACATTCTCAGCTATCGTTTGTGGGGTAACATGAATGCCGGAACGTAAAATTTTTGTACTCTTAAGACTTTTTCGCATATTGATAGTTATACCCCAAAACTTTGGAGAAACTCTTTGAAAAATAAAATAAATTTTTCGCATATTCATAGTAATACACTAAAACTGTGGAGAAACTCTTTGAAAAATAAAATAAATTTTTAAACAAATAGTAGTTTACGCAACAAGGTGCAGAATGAAGATTTTTACAGCACGAGTCGTACATTTATCCAACGAGGCTTGCCGAGTTGGATAATTACGACGAGTGCTGTAAAAATCGAGTTCTTCATCGAGTTGCGTACAACGTTTTTTGCAAGCACGAGTCGTACATTTATCCAACGAGGCTTGCCGAGTTGGATAATTACGACGAGTGCTGTAAAAATCGAGTTCTTCATCGAGTTGCGTACAACGTTTTTTGCAATTTCATAAATTATCACTTGGTGATAGTTTTTCAAAACTTTTTCATCAAACTGCACACTGATGTTCATAGCCATGTTTATGGAAGTCTGATCATAGTAAGTTATACTGTGCAGTTGTCACAATTTTTCAAACTTGAGTCCAGAAAGCATCAAGAAGTTGATCGAAAGTGAAAACAGTGCGGTAATGGTTCATTACGCAACGCAAATCAGTGCTGTAATGAACCATTACCGCACTGTTAATTTAGTGTGGGAAAGTAGGCCTTTTCCTGGCAGATATATGTGAAGTAAAACAGCCTATTACGATGAGAAATTGCAAAAAATAAGTTCCGCCAAACCATTTCTATCTTGTAGTACACATTCTCAGCTATCGTTTGCGGGGTAACATGAATGCTGGAACGTAAAATTTTTGTACTATTAAGACTTTTTTGCATATTCATGGTCATACACTAGAACTTTTGAGAAACTCTTTGAAAAATAAAATAATTTTTTAAACAAAAATAAGTTCCGCCAAACCATTTCTATCTTGTAGTAGACATTCTCAGCTATCGTTTGCAGGGTAACATGAATGCCGGAACGTAAAATTTTTGTACTCTTAAGACTTTTTCGCATATTCATAGTTATGTAGAGTACAAAGATTTTACGTTCCGGCATTCATGTTACTGAGAATGTCTACTACAAGATAGAAATGGTTTGGCGGAACTTATTTTTGTTGAAAAATTTATTTTATTTTTCAAAGAGTTTCTCCAAAGTTTTGGGGTATAACTATCAATATGCGAAAAAGTCTTAATAGTACAAAAATTTTACGTTCCGGCATTCATGTTACCCCGCAAACGATAGCTGAGAATGTCTACTACAAGATAGAAATGGTTTGGCCACAGAGAACAGACGTCCAAGTCCAGTTCCAAAACTGTGTAAGGAATTTAACGGCCATTTGAAATCGGCAGCACAAGTGGCAATAGCGTGGCGCTGCGATCGATTAATTTCCCATACTAATTTAATTCACCACTTGAAATGTTTCAATTCACCACTGACTGTGGCAATATGGTGTTTGGTGGCGTTAGTGCTGTCATCGTATATTGGTTTGCAACCTTACTCAAGTAAAGATTCAAATCCTTACACAACTTTCCGAATGAAATTTGTTCTAGCCTGGATGTCTGTTCTCTGTGGTTTGGCGGAACTTATTTTTGTTTAAAAATTTATTTTATTTTTCAAAGAGTTTCTCCAAAGTTTTGGTGTATAACTATCAATATGCGAAAAAGTCTCAAGAGTACAAAAATTTTACGTTCCGGCATTTATGTTACCCCGCAAACGATAGCTGAGAATGTCTACTACAAGATAGAAATGGTTTGGCGGAACTTATTTTTGTTTAAAAATTTATTTTATTTTTCAAAGAGTTTCTCCAAAGTTTTAGTGTATAACTATCAATATGCGAAAAAGTCTTAAGAGTACAAAAATTTTACGTTCCGGCATTCATGTTACCCCGCAAACGATAGCTGAGAATGTCTACTACAAGATAGAAATGGTTTGGCGGAACTTATTTTTGTTGAAAAATTTATTTTATTTTTCAAAGAGTTTCTCCAAAGTTTTGGGGTATAACCACAGAGAACAGACATCCAGGCTAGAACAAATTTCATTCAGAAAGTTGTGTAAGGATTTGAATCTTCACTTGAGTGGGGTTGCAAACCAATACACGATGACAACACTAACGCCGCCAAACACCATATTGCCACAGTCAGTGGTGAATTGAAACATTTCAAGTGGTGAATAAAATTAGTATGGGAAATTAATCGATTGCAGCGCCACGCTATTGCCACTTGTGTTGCCGATTTCAAAAGACCGTTAAATTCCTTACACAGTTTCAGAACTGGAGTTGGATGTCTGTTCTCTGTGGTATAACTATCAATATGCGAAAAAGTCTTAATAGTACAAAAATTTTACGTTCCGGCATTCATGTTACCCCGCAAACGATAGCTGAGAATGTCTACTACAAGATAGAAATGGTTTGGCGGAACTTATTTTTGTTTAAAAATTTATTTTATTTTTCAAAGAGTTTCTCCAAAGTTTTGGTGTATAACTATCAATATGCGAAAAAGTCTCAAGAGTACAAAAGTTTTACGTTCCGGCATTCATGTTACCCCGCAAACGATAGCTGAGAATGTCTACTACAACATAGAAATGGTTTGGCGGAACTTATTTTTGTTTAAAAAATTATTTTATTTTTCAAAGAGTTTCTCCAAAGTTTTGCTGTATAACTATGAATATGCGAAAAAGTCTTAAGAGTACAAAAATTTTACGTTCCGGCATTCATGTTACCCCGCAAACGTTAGCTGAGAATGTCTACTACAACATAGAAACGGTTTGGCGGAACTTATTTTTGTTTAAAAATTTATTTTATTTTTCAAAGAGTTTCTCCAAAGTTTTGCTGTATAACTATGAATATGCGAAAAAGTCTTAAGAGTACAAAAATTTTACGTTCCGGCATTCATGTTACCCCACAAACGATAGCTGAGAATGTCTACTACAAGATAGAAATGGTTTGGCGGAACTTATTTTTGTTTAAAAATTTATTTTATTTTTCAAAGAATTTCTCCAAAGTTTTAGTGTATAACTATCAATATGCGAAAAAGTCTTAAGAGTACAAAAATTTTACGTTCCGGCATTCATGTTACCCCGCAAACGATAGCTGAGAATGTCTACTACAAGATAGAAATGGTTTGGCGGAACTTATTTTTGTTTAAAAATTTATTTTATTTTTCAAAGAGTTTCTCCAAAGTTTTGGTGTATAACAAACATTTTACGTTCCGGCATTCATGTTACCCCGCAAAAAATTTTACGTTCCGGCCAAGTCCTGAAAGTGCATATTTTTTACGATTCAGTATCCATGCTACCCGTCGGATGATAGCTCAGTGTGTCTTCTTTCGACTAGGGACGGTTTGGTGAAACTGTTATTTCGTTAAAAATTTATTTTATTCGTCAAATATTTTCTATAGTGAAATTCCTTTGAACCACTAAAATACAAAAAGTCCTGAAAGTGCATTTATTTTACGATTCAGTATCCATGCTACTCGTCGAATGATAGCTCAGTGTGTCTTCTTTCGACTAGGGATGGTTTGGTGAAACTGTTATTTCGTTAAAAATTTATTTTATTCGTCAAATATTTTCTATAGTGAAATTCCTTGAAACTCCCAAAATGCAAAAAGTTCTGACAGTGCATATTTTTTTACGATTCAGTATCCATGCTACCCGTCGGATGATAGCTCAGTGTGTCTTCTTTCGACTAGGGACGGTTTGGTGAAACTGTTATTTCGTTAAAAATTTATTTTATTCGTCAAATATTTTCTATAGTGAAATTCCATTGAACCACTAAAATACAAAAACTCCTCAAAGTGCATATTTTTTACGATTTAGTATTCATGCTACCCGTCGGATGATAGCTCAGAGTGTCTTCTTTCGACTAGGGACGGTTTGGTGAAACTGTTATTTCGTTAAAAATTTATTTTATTCGTCAAATATTTTCTATAGTGAAATTCCTTGAAACTCCCAAAATACAAAAATTCCTCAAAGTGCATATTTTTTACGATTCAGTATTCATGCTACCCGTCGGATGATAGCTCAGTGTGTCTTCTTTCAACTAGGGACGGTTTGGTGAAACTGTTATTTCGTTAAAAATTTATTTTATTCGTCAAATATTTTCTATAGTGAAATTCCTTTGAACCACTAAAATACAAAAAGTCCTGAAAGTGCATATTTTTTACGATTCAGTATCCATGCTACCCGTCAAATGATAGCTCAGTGTGTCTTCTTTCGACTAGGGATGGTTTGGTGAAACTGTTATTTCGTTAAAAATTTATTTTATTCGTCAAATATTTTCTATAGTGAAATTCCTTGAAACTCCCAAAATGCAAAAAGTCCTGAAAGTGCATTTATTTTACGATTCAGTATCCATGCTACCCGTCAAATGATAGCTCAGTGTGTCTTCTTTCGACTAGGGATGGTTTGGTGAAACTGTTATTTCGTTAAAAATTTATTTTATTCGTCAAATATTTTCTATAGTGAAATTCCATTGAACCACTAAAATACAAAAACTCCTCAAAGTGCATATTTTTTACGATTTAGTATTCATGCTACCCGTCGGATGATAGCTCAGAGTGTCTTCTTTCGACTAGGGACGGTTTGGTGAAACTGTTATTTCGTTAAAAATTTATTTTATTCGTCAAATATTTTCTATAGTGAAATTCCTTGAAACTCCCAAAATACAAAAATTCCTCAAAGTGCATATTTTTTACGATTCAGTATTCATGCTACCCGTCGGATGATAGCTCAGTGTGTCTTCTTTCAACTAGGGACGGTTTGGTGAAACTGTTATTTCGTTAAAAATTTATTTTATTCGTCAAATATTTTCTATAGTGAAATTCCTTTGAACCACTAAAATACAAAAACTCCTCAAAGTGCATATTTTTTACGATTCAGTATTCATGCTACCCGTCGGATGATAGCTCAGTGTGTCTTCTTTCAACTAGGGACGGTTTGGTGAAACTGTTATTTCGTTAAAAATTTATTTTATTCGTCAAATATTTTCTATAGTGAAATTCCATTGAACCACTAAAATACAAAAACTCCTCAAAGTGCATATTTTTTACGATTTAGTATTCATGCTACCCGTCGGATGATAGCTCAGAGTGTCTTCTTTCGACTAGGGACGGTTTGGTGAAACTGTTATTTCGTTAAAAAAAATATTTTATTTGTCAAATATTTTCTATGGTGAACTTCCTTGAAGGAATGGTTTGCTGAATGTGTTAATTTGTTAAAGAATATTTTATTCGTCAAATCCCTACGGTTCCTGTGGTAGGTAATGGCTAGTTTCCACTTCGTACGTACTGTGCAAAAAGATAGGACAAGTAATGGTCAAGTAATGATTCTGCTTCAAAATTACTTGAGCGGTTCGCAGCGGTTTGTGGCTTCGTGGTCGTGTGGCTAGTGTCACCAAGCATTTAGTACTAAGGAGCGCGGGTTCGATTCCCGCCGCAGAGCTGTCAGGAAAAGTTTTCGGCTGTGCCACTGGGCGTTGAATGCTATAGCTATAGCTATAGTCCGTTGTCTACACTCTGAAATAATGTAAATCATTGATTGTTTAAAAACAATACAATTTTACATTACAAGAAGTTTACACTTAGCCTAGTTTAACATATATACTGTATAGGCCTAAAAACTTATACTAATCTAGAATGGTTAGAGGATATGTTTACCAATGTATAGATTCAGTGATGGTGACAAAAAGTGTGAGTGATGGTGGCAAATGCGGGGTTTTACCGAAAAAATCTTCTGCAGCTGTTCCGTTTCTACCGGAACCCCGGAACCTTGTACCGTGGGGAACTCAATTATTCAAATAAAGCTGGAGGTCAGCGAGTTCGTCCCGCCAGGAAGAAATAACAAACGGTAAGCATTTGCTGAATCAAATTTACCCCAGGTTAGAATTCAACAAATCTTACTATGCAGGATCCGCCGCCAACATGTTCCGTCGTGTGTTCCGAGCACTTCGAAAACTCCCGGGCATTTCGGTAAGTTTGATTTTCAGTATCTTGTTACCAAAGTCTTCAATTTTATTCTATTTTGTTTCAGTCAATTCAATGCCTTCAGTTCTTGAGCAATCATCAGTTTTTGGCTCTCCCACGTGAAGTTTCACGAACATCTCCTGAGATATGGAAAATAATGGCAATAATGGCAAATAGTGTGGCGATCCAACGCGGAATTCTGCTCCGGATGAATGTTAAATTTGTTGCTCCGGGATCTCCCACGAAAGCTATCGATGATGAATGGGCACTACCGGGGATACTGTCGAGATTGAGTTCAGTTAAAATGTTTATTGTGGTTTGTTTTTGTTATTATCAATGCAAATAAATTTGTTTTTGAACTTTATTGCGTTTTTTTCTCATACAAAAATAAACGATAGAAAACAACATTATTTCTATGCGTATTAAAATTAAATCCGGGTTATACTAGCCTAGATATACCTGACTTATACTAGAATACGTGTAAGTCTAAGTTATACTAGGCTAGTATGATCTGCATTTAAACTATGCTTGGGGTCAACCAGGCGAATATGCTTTTAGCGTGGGATTTATACTATTTAGTTTTGATTTTTTTCTGAGTGTAGTGTCGTGCCTTCAAAGAGCGAACAGCTCACTGGAAGTACTAAACGTGTCCGTGTTAAGGATAAAAGTGTAACACTCATAACGCCTCCCGTGCGAATCAAGGAGCTGTGACTTTTCCTTGCGGAAAAATTGTCCGAAAAGTAACGTTTCTCCTCATACTGGATCAGTTGTCAAAATTACTTGCGGAAAAAGAGGGAATTTTACTTGAGCGCTCTACTTGGCAACACGAAACTCAGCTTAAACGCGCAAGTATTTTGCAAAGCCATGCTGAAAATTGACGGGTTCGACTGTCGGATGATTCAAAATATCTTCAAAATGGAAATATCCTCATGGCAGATTTGCTTCACACAGTTTTTCATTGCTATTTGTGTCACTCTACAAGAGGCTCTATCTAAACTTACACATTTTCAGGTTCGGCTGGCCAATCTCATAAATGGGTGTTTTTAAATGAAGCCGCTTGTGGAGTGACAGAGATAGCCGAAAAAATAGCAAATCCACCGCGTAGTCTGTAACAGTGTAGATGATCTTCGTACTTGCCACACATGTAACAAATGGACGTTACCAAAGCACCTCTCAGTTAATAACTGCACCTAGACATAGAACAAAGGGAACATTCAAAAATTACGTCCAACATTTGGGGGAGGGGGGGGGTCTAGAAAAGTGTGACAGTACGTGTATTGGGTATAGAGAAATTGCGTGACAGAGGGGGGAGGGGGGGTCTAGAAATCCCGAAAAACGATGGACGTAATTTTTGAATCTTCCCAAAGTGACTAAGCTGAGGAGCAGGTTTTGCCCCAGTTGGGATGTAACGCCAAGAAAAAGAAAATGCAATGGTAATGGCGACTACTTCAGCGACTTGAGCAGCCCGCACAGCGCTATCATTTTGACTTTGAGGATGTGAAGAAATAAAGGCTCAAATTTACCACTTTTTGCCACCTCAATTTTAGTGCTTAACTTCACAATTGCCGTTTTCGTAACATAATTTTCGATTAACCACCCGAGGCACAAAAAAAATGAAATATTTCACACATATTTTAGTGCTTGGTTTTTAGTGCCTGGCGAATTTCTTCTTGGATCCGAACGTAGATGTCGCTAAAGTCTAGTACGCACCTGGTAAGAAAAGCACTCCAGAAAAAATCCCTCTAATTACCAAAGGAATTTTGACAACTGATTTGTATGGGAAGAAATGTCACTTTTCCTTGAGGAATAATTGAACGGAATATTTTTCCGCAAGGAAAAGTGACAGCTCCATTTGATTTGCCTGGCAGGCGTTACGAGCGTTACACAATTTTCATTTCTTTCCAGCTGCGGACCACTCAAGAAATTTTAACAGCGAAATCATTTCTTGAACGTTCCTTGGTCTATCTTTTTCCACAGTACTTATCAGGTGCGTACTACCCTTAAGGTAGGAAAAAATTTTAGTGCCTGGTTTTTTTAGTGCCTGACTTAGAGCAACATTAGTAATCCAGCGTGCAGGGGACTGACATGCCGCCATCTTTTTGTAGCCTGCATTGAAAATGCTAAAACGTCATTATTTTTTGTTTATCTGTTGTTTACATTATCCGAAGCACCGCGTAAACAGTGAAGGAAGCAGAAGCAGCGAATATTTGTGGTATTACTAAGCTGAAAATTAAGCGTTTTTATTGCAATTTCGTCGTCGGTGAGCATGAAGTGCTTCGTGCCGACCTGCCGCAGTGAATTCACTCGCAACTCCAAGAAAAACGGATGGAAATCCAAACATCGATTTCCTAAAAATACCGCGCAACGTTATGGCTGGTTGCAGGCTATAGCTAATGCGGAAAACATTACAATTAACGTCGAAAGCATAAACTTCCGAACAGCACGAGTATGTTCGGAACACTTCACGGACTCTTCGTTTTGTTTCCGGAAAAGCAAGAGGTTTCTCACCGACGAAGCAGTTCCGACAGTGTTTCAAAGCAATAAAGAAAATTGCAGGTATTTTTTCTTTCATTTTTTAATGACTATCCCTTTTCATTTTCTAATGATTATCCCTTTTCAACTTCAGCGAATTTCTTGTATCCGAACTGGCTGGTTCGGTTACCACACAACAGCTGGATTCTGGCCCAGTTAGCGATACTCATCAGGATCATCGACGATCCGGCTTTGGCAGTATACAACGTACCTTCAATGTGGGTGCGGATCAGCTGCTTCCTCAGCACCGTACACTTCGTTCTCCCATTTCAAACAATCTCGAGCACCACCATTCGATCAAACACCACAACAACAATTTGCTGGATGCCTCCACCAAAACTGCCAACACGGATGAATCAGGTGCATCTGCGCCAACTGCACAGAACAAAGTCGGTACAGAAAACGGTAATCGTAGAAGGTAATATTTTGACACTAAGGTTTTTTTATATATAAGGAAGTTACTGATATGATTCTTCATTGACTGAAGCATTCATTATTAAATATAGATATAATCATTATAACCAAACATTATGTATACACTAGACGCATCCGTTATGCCGGTGACCTCGTTGGATACGACCCAACAGACGCAGAGAAGGTCATTGCTCTGCCTAAGGAATTGGCATCCCTATTCAAACTCACGTATTTTGATCGTAGCCAACATACAATCGGCTCAAGCACCCCCAGCGTGCGGCTCAAGCTTTGACAACCTCGCGAGCTGTCATTATTATTCTTTGTTTTCTGCTTTATTATTGTTTTTGGTTCGAAACGTTTGAACGGTTTCCTCAGAAAGTTAGGATAATTCTTGAAAATATCGCGATTTTAACGAAGCTTTCTGGAATATTAATTCAATCAGCATTCATATTCACTGGGGGATGGTGCATCGGGTGCTGAGTTGGTTGAATTGTCGTTCAATAGAGGTAAGTTTCATACTTCCAAACATTTTGATTCCAGTTTGATTATCCAGTTTGTTGTAAACATCGATTCTAGGATAACTATGTGCAGAACAGCTCATCAAACAACAACGCATATCGATGTCCCATTGAATTTCCGCCCAGAAAAAGGAAAAGACGAAAAAGCCCCTGGTTACATAGAATGAGTAGCTGCGTTAATAAATTAATGAACGGTGAAGTTTCTACGATCTTTACTGCGGAGGAAAACAACATATTCGCTGGACACTGGAAATAAACACGGACTAATGCGGATTATGATGCAAAATACTATTGTGAAAGTTGACATGATTGTTTCATATTTTTACGTTGCCGTTTTGTGAGTTAATAGTTTGTTGTGTGTTGACAATAATCCTGTTTTAGTACTCAAAAAATCGTTTGTTGATACTTAATAGTAACTTTTCAATTTGCTTTTCTTGGCGTTACATCCCAACTGGATAAAAGCTTACTTCCCAGCTTAGCAGTTGCAATTGAGTACTTGCACATTCATTTAACTGAGAGCTTTACTGTCCCTATTAATAAAATAGTCACATCTCAGGGTTTCATATTCACGAGCGACTCATCTCGCTAGTAGTCTTTCTATTCAATTCTTTTTTAAAAATGCTTTTCTGACATATAAACAGTCCAGAGAAGGGAATAGCCCAACAGAATAAAGTAAAGCAAAGCCTTTTTAGGCACGGTTTAAAAACCAGTCCATCATTTGTTTTTTTTTTTAATTTGTGCGGATTGTAGACTTTGGCCAGAGGACTGGCTACCCCCTAGACCTGAAGTAGTTTATGGTCAGCAAAAAAAGCAAGTGAAACTCTGCAAAATAGGATGTAAGTTTGAGATGACCAAAAAGTGAGTCAGCGTGTTTATGGTTCACTTTGGAAAGTATGGAAAGTTTTATGGTTCACTTTGAGTTCAACAGGTTGACAAAGACAATATTTTCTTCTTCTTGGCGTAACGTCCCAACTGGGACCAAGCCTGCTACTCAGCTTAGTGTTCTATGAGCACTTCCACAGTTTTTAACTGAGAGCTTCCTCTGCTAATGACCATTTTGCATGTGTATATCGTGTGGCAGGCACGAAGATACTCTATGCCCAAGGAAGTCAAGGAAATTTCCATTACGAAAAGATCCTGGACCGACCGGGAATCGAACCCGTCACCCTCAGCATGGTCATGCTGAATACCCACGCCTTTACAGCAGTGGCTATAGGGGCCCTACAAAGACAATAAAGCCGCCGAAAATAGCATTGTCTCGAATATGTATGTGAAGATGATACATATATAAAACAAAGAATCTATTTGTTCATGTATTTTTAATAATCATTCACCCTTTAACTGTTTTAAAATGCAAAATACAGTCTTCAACTAGTTTCCCTCAAAGAGGATTAGCTTTGTAAACTTCTGCCTGTTTGTTTGCTTAAATGGTATGATTTTTTTGCTGTATTCTTTGCATTTTATGTCCATAAAAAAGGTTATTGCTTCTCTGATGACGGTTAGGTAATGGTCTTCTGCAAGCCAATGATTATAAAGAATTTTGTATACGTTTTCCAAATGGTTTTGCGCGATCAAGAAACTGTTTGAAATGAGAAATGCGTAGTATTTCTCAATATTTACGTCATTCCTTCCACCGACGAGTTCCTGGGAAATGAAATCAAATAGATTTTTTATATATTAGATTATCTGTATAGTACTAGAATCATCTTTGAGATTGGTTTGGTGGAATGGCAATCATTCTACCGAAAAGCAATTCAATTACCTATTTAGATACATAGTTTATCTATGGTCACATGTTGCTTACCTTGAACTCAGCATCGGCAATCTTACAAACTGCCGTTATTAGAACAGTTTCATCCTGTACCAAGGCTTCGATACATTCCCCACATGCTGTTTTAGACATCAACCGTTTGTGAACTTCAATTGCATATCCAGCCAGTGTTGCATTGAGGAACTCATCGTTTTCTGGTGGATCCACATTACTAATTGGCTCTTCGGGTGTTGATGAAGACTGTTTAAGCATTATTGTGCGATTTTTGGAGCTCAAAATAGGCATAGCGATGTAGCAAGCAAACAATGTTTTGGTTTCGGGAAACTGGCTACAGTTTGCCTTTGCTGAACTTGTAATTTCATTGTTAGTCACCAGGCGCTTGTAACTTGCCTTAAATTGCGTGGAGCTTGGGTTGTTATTACATCCACCCTTTGCTCTAACTGACGCGAAAAACGTCTCAACATGGTCCTGGCTTTCGCGGTAGGTGCACAATTCATCGATAATTCCGGATTCTTCGACGTATATTCTGTAGAGTTCTTTAAAACTTTGAATATTGATGAGATACCCTAAAAATCCTGTTTTGTTTCGGCTCTCGAGTATCGGTGTACCGTCACTTAGTCTGATACTACGAATGAACTGTTCGAGATATTCAAATGCATGCTGGTACAAGTCGAAGTTAGATTCTGACAACGGTCGTTTGAACCCCTCAGCATCGGAGTCCTTGCTATTAAAAATGTCAAACATGTCATTGAAAACGCATAGAAATTCCTCGGTTGCTTCGCTATCCGCAAAAGCGCCATCTGACACTCTTAGCACACTTAATGCAGTGGCGACGCTTTGACTGATGACTTGAACTGCCAGCGAGACCTTCATCTTAGAATTTTCGAAGTTGATATGTTTATCGCTTAGCTTCGGAGCTAGGCGGTTTCCAGTACGGTTTTGTAGATCGTTTAGCTGCACGATGTAGCTCCACTGCACTACTCCGTTCTGGGTGAGTAGTGTCCGCTGCGAATGTAAAGTGTTGCGCACTAGTTTCTGCATGTGTACAGGATCAAGTATTACAAACACGTCGTAATCAGCACATGGGTGCTTAAAACTGGTTTTAAGCGGTATGGTTGAGTTGGCTTTCAGATTACAGCCTAGCGCATTTGCCGTTGATATATTCGTTGTTGTTCCATCAAAAGTCAGTGATACAATTGTAACTCCTGCTTCGTGTAGGCAAGTAAGGATAACCTCAACCAAGTTTTTTTGTTCTTCTGCGTTGATTCCAGCAATTAGAAAATACGCAACCGGAACTTTCCAACTGTCCTGAACACCCGATACCATGAACACCAAGGCGCCTTTTGCTGGAATTGAATGGTCGGGGGAATCGCTTCCATCGAGCTGATTGTGTTGCACTACACCCTCTAATCGCTTGGTGTAATGGTTCCATGCTACATGCTGGCGGATTGCCATCTCGTCCATCATTAACGCTCCTAGAAGAGGCTCACCCTTACTCGCTTTTTCGTCGGCCTTAAACTTCAGAGCTGCTAGTGTTTCGCTCGTTACGCCGGGTTCGCCTGCCACGCTAACGTACCACCGGATTATTGTCCTTTCATGCGGCAAGGTCTTCTGGAACACTTCCCGGACATACCTGTAAGCTTTGGCCGAATAAAAATGCAAAGTTGTTGCAAACGACCGTAGTGATTCACTACAAGGCTCTCCTCGTTTTCGGAGCAATAATTCTTTAAACAGCTCACCGTTCGATTTGAAACGCTGAAAGTATTATTCAATAAGTTCAAGTAAGTAGTAAAACTGAGCTATTTTTATTCATCGTTATGAGGCAAAATGATCAATTCCAATAACTCTGGTTTATATCTAGGTCAAGAATATATTTTATACAGTTCTTCTAAGCTTGGTCATGATTTTGGAACCATTTTGGAAAAGGGTCTTATAACAAAGTTTTGAAAAAAAAATAAACGCATAAAATTGTAGTTCAAAAATGACACCTATCTCCTAAAATATACAGGACAGGACCAAAAAAGGGGTCGTATACTGACTGTATTCGCATAACAGTCCCATCTTTGCTGGGTTTCCTATTCATATGGGACTGATATGCAAATGAGGGCAGTAAACCCCATAGATTGAATCGATAAAATAGCTTTTAATTTATCTGTTATACAAGTAACTGAGGGTACTTTTTGGCTTTAGAGTTCATTGATCTCTTCTAGAATAAACTGGAAGCTTTCGTTGGTTCTATACTCTTACGACTGTCTAAATGTCGATAATATGTAGAGATCCCTGAGAAACAAGAGTGATTTGATTTCTTCACCCAAGCACTTTGGGTGAAGAAATCATTTTTTAGGGATCATCCATTAAGTACGTCACACGAAAAACGTGAATTCAAAGCGAACCCGCGCCCCAACGTACCAGGTTTCCTTCTTGTGATATATTGCCCTATAGTCGTGGCGAACTTTATGGATGACCCCTATTTGTCTGTAATAAATGGGTAGACAACAGACGGTGCGTTTCCCAATTTGATGCTACCATGCAACTAACGATCAATTGACATTGTTAACAAAAGTGGAGGTGCTTTCAAAATGCTGAAGAACAGGCTCTGCATCAGTTTGTACGTTATGCAAATAAGAAGACAAACAAGAAATTATTACAACACTGGTGTGCATTATGAATTACTCTAGCATGTGTTACGATTCATTTGAATCTGGTTTCAATATTACAGCGAATTGATCATTGCTTTGAACGATGATAAAAAATAAACCCATACTTTAAAATATAGGGTGGATGTACCTTTTTAAGTATCCTTTTCGTTTGTTACATATTATGAATACATAAGTAAGGTATAATACACAAAATATGTACCGCAAAATTAGGCAATTCCATACCCTTCCTTCACATTATATTGTTTGTTTGTGTGACATAGTTCGTGTATAATATTCCTGAACATGTTAAAGTTAAACGAAAACAATCTTTACTTGATTGAAAAAAAATACACTATCAATGTTAAGCAAAACGCGCAATATTGTTTATTGTTTCAATAGGTTACTAATACTATATAAATAATACATATCAACAATACTAACAATAAGCACGATTATTGGTACATCTACCCTGGTTAAGAATCGATATAGTTTTCTAGCTACCTGCAAAAAAGAATTTGCCGTGTCCGAGAGGAGCTTCTTAGAATTTAACTTCGCCAATAGTTCTTCCATGCTCTGTAGTTTATCTTTAAGTCTTTTCACCTTAGATCTAAGCTGTTTCACAGTTTTCTGGGACCGTTGCAATTGTGCTTGAACCTTAGGCAGAGCAATGACCTTCTCTGCGTCTGTTGGGTCGTATCCAACGAGGTCACCGGCATAACGGATGCGTCTAGTGTATACATAATGTTTGGTTATAATGATTATATCTATATTTAATAATGAATGCTTCAGTCAATGAAGAATCATATCAGTAACTTCCTTATATATAAAAAAACCTTAGTGTCAAAATATTACCTTCTACGATTACCGTTTTCTGTACCGACTTTGTTCTGTGCAGTTGGCGCAGATGCACCTGATTCATCCGTGTTGGCAGTTTTGGTGGAGGCATCCAGCAAATTGTTGTTGTGGTGTTTGATCGAATGGTGGTGCTCGAGATTGTTTGAAATGGGAGAACGAAGTGTACGGTGCTGAGGAAGCAGCTGATCCGCACCCACATTGAAGGTACGTTGTATACTGCCAAAGCCGGATCGTCGATGATCCTGATGAGTATCGCTAACTGGGCCAGAATCCAGCTGTTGTGTGGTAACCGAACCAGCCAGTTCGGATACAAGAAATTCGCTGAAGTTGAAAAGGGATAATCATTAGAAAATGAAAAGGGATAGTCATTAAAAAATGAAAGAAAAAATACCTGCAATTTTCTTTATTGCTTTGAAACACTGTCGGAACTGCTTCGTCGGTGAGAAACCTCTTGCTTTTCCGGAAACAAAACGAAGAGTCCGTGAAGTGTTCCGAACATACTCGTGCTGTTCGGAAGTTTATGCTTTCGACGTTAATTGTAATGTTTTCCGCATTAGCTATAGCCTGCAACCAGCCATAACGTTGCGCGGTATTTTTAGGAAATCGATGTTTGGATTTCCATCCGTTTTTCTTGGAGTTGCGAGTGAATTCACTGCGGCAGGTCGGCACGAAGCACTTCATGCTCACCGACGACGAAATTGCAATAAAAACGCTTAATTTTCAGCTTAGTAATACCACAAATATTCGCTGCTTCTGCTTCCTTCACTGTTTACGCGGTGCTTCGGATAATGTAAACAACAGATAAACAAAAAATAATGACGTTTTAGCATTTTCAATGCAGGCTACAAAAAGATGGCGGCATGTCAGTCCCCTGCTCGTAACCCGTCCCGCGGATTCCTCAACGCGACCAACTCCCAGGTGATAAAAGTGTTATGCAGCTGGTGGATGACTTCCGCTGTTAATGCGCTCTTTCGCAGACTGAACTGAAGGGATCACACACCGAAACCGGAGCAGAAGTCAATGGCGATATCGATCTTACTTCGTCCTCTGTTGCTGCAAAATGCCGTTCTATGTTCCGCTAACACGAACCACTTGATCCGCGAGCCACTTTCCCCGTCGGAAAATGCGAGCACTAAATACCATCGCACAAAACAACAACAAAGTCGGCGGCACCAACTGCGAGTTTTGGAACAACGTTGCATCTACTTCTGGATCGGAAAAGTCGTCGGATAGACTCAACCTCGGACTCAACTATCTCCAGTTTTATATAGTGATTCCCGGAGGTGCTTATTGTGTAAAGAGAATATCACTGTGGAGGCAAGTGGTACGGTATTTTCCGGTAGATGTAACAAAATATATCATTCTGCCGTTGGAGGCCACTGGATTACCTAAGCATTCACAGAACGACGCGCGGAGCAAGAAGATGAAAACTTAGCTTGCCAAAGATGTACTTTAAGAAACTTCCGCACAAGCAGGTAAGTTTTGTGGGGCCGTTAAAAAAAACTATGCTAACAATATGACGTTTTTTTTTTTCAGATTATCCAAAATACTACCTGGTCTCGTCAGGTTTTTCGTCAAAATCACGGACTTAAGGGCGAGTTGGACGTCTACGATGTGTCGTATTGGAAGAGAAAGAAGCTCATTGTGTCCCAAAGAAGCGTTGAGAGTACTCCTCGATTTCGCAGGTTTTTTTTTAAGTAAATATAAAATATGGTGCACAATTTAAACAACGGCTATTCTGAATGCTTATCACATCCCTTCACATTTATTTGCATCTTTTTCGCTTCATGTCGAAGGTCCTCATTTTGGGATTTAGTTTGCTGTCGGCGGTCACATTAAAAGCAAGATTTACTTGAGAAATTCATGAATAAATCTAATCTGTTTTTGAAAGAACATCGTTTTTGCGTCACTAAAAGCAACTTGTTAAGACTTTATGAGCCATTGATTATTTCTGACAAAACGCAATAACAACTCAGGTATGAACTACATACATCCATCAAAGTCTTAATGAAAAGAATATGAGTGAAAGGTAAATAAGTAATGTGTCACCTCGCAACTTGTGAGGACTTTGTAAACCAGCTAGGACTGTTTCTGATGAAACACAATAATAACTTAAAACCTTCAAAGTTTTAATGTAAATTATATAAGTCTAAAATTAGATGAGTAATGCGTCACCTCGCAACTGGGGAGGACTTGGTGAAGTGAACCAGTTTGGACTGTTTCTGATGAAACACAATAATAACTAATTAACTATTTCAAAGTTTTAATAAAAAATATATAAGTCAAAAAGTAGATAAGTAATGCGTCACCTCGCAAGTTTGGAGGACTTGGTGAACCAGTTTGAAATGTTTCTTATGTTATGTTTCTTCTTTAACTTAAGAACTATTTCAAAGTTTTAATATAAATTAAATAAGTCAAAAAGTAGATAAGTAATGCGTCACCTCGCAAGTTGGGAGGACTTGGTGAACCAGTTCGAAATTTTTCTGATGAAACACTATAATAACTTGAGAACTATTTCAAAGTTTGAATGTAAATTATATAAGTCGAAAAGTAGATAAATAATGCGTCACCTCGCAACTGGGGAGGACTTGGTGAACCAGCTAGGACTGTTTCTGATGAAACACTATAATAACTTTAGAACTATTTCAAAGTTTTAATGTAAATTATGTAAGTCTAAAAGTAGATGAGTAATGCGTCACCTCGCAAGTTGGGAGGACTTGGTGAACCAGTTCGAAATGTTTCTGATGAAACACTATAATAACTTGAGAACTATTTCAAAGTTTGAATGTAAATTATATAAGTCGAAAAGTAGATGAGTAATGCGTCACCTCGCAACTGGGGAGGACTTGGTGAACCAGTTTGGACTGTTTCTGATGAAACACAATAATAACTAATTAACTATTTCAAAGTTTTAATATAAATATATAAGTCAAAAAGTAGATAAGTAATGCGTCACCTCGCAAGTTGTGAGGACTTGGTGAACCAGTTTGGACTGTTTCTGATGATACACTATAATAACTTATGAACTATTTTAAAGTTTCAATGTAATGAATATGTACGAGTCAAAATGTAGATAAGTAATGCGTCACCTCGCAAGTTTGGAGGACTTGGTGAACCAGCTAGGACTGTTTCTAATGAAACACAATAATAACTTAATAACTATTTCAAAGTTTTAATATAAATTATATAAGTCAAAAAGTAGATAAGTAATGCGTCACCTCGCAAGTTGGGAAGACTTGGTGAACCAGTTCAAAATGTTTCTGATGAAACACTATAATAACTTAAGAACTATTTCAAAGTTTTAATGTAAATTATATAAGTCAAAAAGCAGATAAGTAATGCGTCACCTCGCAACTGGGGAGGACTTGGTGAACCAGCTAGGACTGTTTCTGATGAAACACTATAATAACTTTAGAACTATTTCAAAGTTTTAATGTAAATTATGTAAGTCTAAAAGTAGATGAGTAATGCGTCACCTCGCAAGTTTGGAGGACTTGGTGAACCAGTTTGAAATGTTTCTTATGTTATGTTTCTTCTTTAACTTAAGAACTATTTCAAAGTTTTAATATAAATTAAATAAGTCAAAAAGTAGATAAGTAATGCGTCACCTCGCAAGTTTGGAGGACTTGGTGAACCAGTTCGAAATTTTTCTGATGAAACACTATAATAACTTGAGAACTATTTCAAAGTTTGAATGTAAATTATATAAGTCGAAAAGTAGATAAATAATGCGTCACCTCGCAACTGGGGAGGACTTGGTGAACCAGCTAGGACTGTTTCTGATGAAACACTATAATAACTTTAGAACTATTTCAAAGTTTTAATGTAAATTATGTAAGTCTAAAAGTAGATGAGTAATGCGTCACCTCGCAAGTTGGGAGGACTTGGTGAACCAGTTTGGACTGTTTCTGATGAAACACAATAATAACTAATTAACTATTTCAAAGTTTTAATATAAAATATATAAGTCAAAAAGTAGATAAGTAATGCGTCACCTCGCAAGTTGTGAGGACTTGGTGAACCAGTTTGGACTGTTTCTGATGAAACACTATAATAACTTATGAACTATTTTAAAGTTTCAATAGGGGGATTCACTTAACAGCGTAAACTGATTAAACTGATTAAACGTCGCGATCACCAAGGCAATCTTTGATTATTTCATTCGCAAAATCATGAAACATTTCAAATAAGCAGAAAATCATGGCTTACGCAGCAATTTAATCTGTTTAGTGAGTACCCCTAATGTAATGAATATGTACGAGTCAAAATGTAGATAAGTAATGCGTCACCTCGCAAGTTTGGAGGACTTGGTGAACCAGCTAGGACTGTTTCTAATGAAACACAATAATAACTTAATAACTATTTCAAAGTTTTAATATAAATTATATAAGTCAAAAAGTAGATAAGTAATGCGTCACCTCGCAAGTTGGGAAGACTTGGTGAACCAGTTCAAAATGTTTCTGATGAAACACTATAATAACTTAAGAACTATTTCAAAGTTTTAATGTAAATTATATAAGTCAAAAAGCAGATAAGTAATGCGTCACCTCGCAACTGGGGAGGACTTGGTGAACCAGCTAGGACTGTTTCTGATAAAACACAATAGGGGGATTCACTTAACAGCATAAACTGATTAAACTGTTTAAACGTCGCGATCACCAAGGCAATCTTTGATAATTTCATTCGCAAAATCATGAAACATTTCAAATAAGCAGAAAATCATGGCTTACGCAGCAATTTAATCTGTTTAGTGAGTACCCCTAATAAAAACTTAAGAACAATTTCAAAGTTTTAATTCAAATTATATAAGTCAAAAAGTAGATAAGTAATGCGTCACTTCGCAACTTGAGAGATTAAACGCAAGAATCACTTACAAACTGCTTCAAAATCGCCATTCACCGCTCGTTTCATACAATTCGAATATAAATCATATGAAACGAGCGATGAATGGCGACCTCAAGGTATATGCTTGAAAAAGATTAGTAATACGTACTTATGAATTATTGAACGTTTCAACTTTGCCAATGTTGGTGAACTCACCCTCGGATTTTCGGATATTTCATAAAGCTTAGCAGAACACCCACCCTAGCCACCATCCCCCCCAACCCCAAGGGAATTTTTATTACTTACAAACAAATACAAATCATCACAGTAAAATAAGTATGCCTTGCCATTTGTCCTAACGTTGACCTGGATGGGGATGTCTATGGTGGTTTTCGACATGTAGGGTGAAATGAGAAATCTTGAACAGCCATGATTTCCAGAAGAAGCTGCAAGAAATTGAAAACAATAACGAATACATATTACAACGGAAGCGAATTTGCAACATTCCAACTGTTCTTCAGCCAGACATTTTTTTTATACGTTGAAATATCGGTTAGAGCCATGCGCGATGCGTAATGCGCACTACTGGTAGCTATTGACAATGGTCCGAGAGCAGTAAATACTTATCTGAAAAAAAAAAAATATGTTTTTACACCAACACTATTAGTTTAAGCTTAATGGTGTTTTCGGGGATGTTTCTTCTTTTTTTCAATTTTTTTGTCAATGTTGTAAAATTAGAGTGGTTCAAATTGTTTTCCACATTACAGTATCAACTTATTAGTTTTTTTTTAAGTGAGAATGGGCAGAGGGAGAGGCTATTGTTTTTTAAATTGCATGGAAAGTGAGATGATGAGAAATGATCATGTTCCCGATGATTTTTCCATCGATAAAAAAAAAATTAGCTCATTTAATTCAAACATTCATTATCAATCGAGAAAATATTTGGTGGGACCGATATGATCACCTTGGGTTTCGAAAAATCCGGATTTTCGGGAGCACGTCCTTATATCATATAAAAGCACACATTGTTGAGGCTTAGTGGGCATAGACAACCAAGGCCCCACGGGAAGTCTGTTCCGAAATCACAGCTTCAAAGTGCTGAAAATCCAATACATTGTATTGTACAACAACATGGATCGGACTGGTCCATCCGCTGTACATATTAATTAAGGTCTTGAGAACCAATAAACCACCCTAATTTTTAACAGCATAAAAAAAGGTAAACAAAATCTGAGCAATTTCCTATGAAAATACCATGTAGTTAAAACTCATAGTCTTGGCGTAAAACTTTTTTAAAGAAAATTTTGGCTATCGGACCATGAGCAAGAAATGCCAGAACGCTTTATAAAATCGCTGAAGAAACTGGTATCAAGTTGTATGACATTTCAATCTTATGTCATAGCTGATGAAAGTTGTGAAATATAAGAGTAAAGCGCAGTTTCGAGTTCGAAAGGAATTGCTCAAGAAACTTCTTGAGTGATTCCTGGCAGAAACTTTCTTCGGTGACTGCCATTTGAACTGTCATTTCTTCGCTACTGCGTACTGCGATCGAAGAAAAACCGGTTTCTTGAGCGATTCAGGCAAGGAATTTCCCATGCATCAAGATAGGCTGAGAAATTCCTTCTGATCTGCAAACAGCGCTAAGAAAGTACCTACTCGGGATCTGATTCTTGGATGACCTACCTTGTTATTGAGTTCCACTGTTTTTATCCGGTCCCACCAAATATATCCCTTCCTCCACCGCAATCTTATCTATTGAGATTGCCCATTCGTTCTTCTTGGACAGAACGCTGTTCCTTACGATCTATCTTGTAAATCTCATAGTAAAAAGCGTATGCATCGACAAGGTGGGTAAACTATAAATCAAATGGCCTGTGCAGATGGTATTCATGGAAGGTACCGTAGCGACGAATTCTGCATTGGTCACCGCAACGGCAATGTACTTGCTCCTCCTTCCACATCCTGCGAACTCCAGCAGGCCGTCCGTTTTCGTTCTTCTAAAACAAAAAATAATGTGCACCCAAACTTCAGCCAACCAAGCCATTATGTATAAAATACAAACCTGTGGTTTAGCTCCACCGAAAACCACGACGAATTGCCGTCGTCAGATTGAACGTGATCGCCACCGGTTCGTTTTGAACATGCAGGTAAATTTGCCAAATTTACCTTTTTACTGTTGGCCTAACCAGAATTTCTAAAATGGAATCGATTGAAAACCTACAGCTTGACGTTTCCAAATGTAAATAAACATTACTGAGCAGGGATCCCAGATGTTCCACATTTCTGAGAGGTGAAAAAAATGTTCACCACTTCAGGGTTGCCAAAAACAGCCAAAAATTACTTCGCATGCTGATTTTTATTTAAAAAAATGGTGATTTTCTCGGTTTTTGAAAAATTGTAAGAAAATCAGGAGTGCATATAAAATAAAAATTGAAAGCGGCAATAATCATCAAAAACAATTGTCTTTTGAAGAAAAATATAAAAACGGGGGGTTAGGTCAGACGGGAATGGTCTATTTAATCGCAGTGCAAATGCAACGTGCAGTCACAGCAGTCATTAATAAGGCAATCTAGCGTTCATCACCCTTCTCTCTCAAGCAGCCACAGAAGATAGCGATTTTGTGTTTAATATTTTCATAGGGAAACGTTTCGGGTTTCCGTAGGTATGAAAACAAACCTATCCTCCTCGGCACTCGGCAGCAAAACAGAGAAAGATGATCAAACGTCAGATAGCCTTATTACATCACCCGGACATGTAGCGATCTTTTCTAAGAATATTATCGAAGACGGCTAATAACAAGACAGACATCTACCCTCTTGCTCCATATACTTTGGGAGCTACAAGCACACTAGCGCCGCGAACGACTTCAGGGAACAACATCATGAATGAGTGTGCGTGCGATACTACAATTTACGTGTACGTATTAGCATGTACACGCACACAATCATGTTTTAATGTTCCTGTGAATCGTTGAGGGCGTTCGAACCATGTCGCCAGCGACATGGTGGGAGCTGGCTGTCTTGTTATTAGCCGTCTTCGATATTATCAAAGAGCACCGGGCTGCAAAACGGTGAGTCGATAAGGAGAGCGTCCAACATAGCTCTGGTCCTCACAAGTTCCTACCTCATGCTTCCACGGGTCAAACGATGACAAAGACCGCCAGCTAAGAGTTGTGTGCTTAGCTGGTAGTGCAGCCTGGGCACTGTTGTCCTTCTGACTTCAGCTAGATTGAGGAGGTACGATCCGAGCGTCTGTTCACCAAGGAGGTGCGGCTCAAACAGCGTCTGTTCTGGCATCCAGCGGCTGAGTATGAAATGCTGTATTGCGTCAGCTATACCTAAGAAGGCAGCCCCTTCAACGCAATGTAGACAGCGCGGCCCCGGTAGGGTAGCCTGCTGAAAACCTTCAAACACCCAGAAAAGCAATAGTAGAGTAAACGGATTGATTCAACGGCAACAGACCCGGCAACGAATAAAGGACAACGATTGGAAAGTCAGATCTTGGAACGTGAGAACTTTGAATGAACCCGCACGTGTTGGGCTCCTGGCTCGTGAACTGCGGAATGTCGGCGTTAATGTGGCCGCTATCCAGGAGATACGCTGGCCCAAAACTGGAGAATGCGAATTCCGAGCGGTGGATCCCATCGCCAACACTTTATTCAAGTACCACATCTACTACAGCGGCGGCGATAAGGCAGAACGCGGAGTTGGCTTTATAGTGATCGGGAAGCAGATGAAGCGAGTTATTCGGTGGAAGCCGATAAGCGACCGAATCTGTGTGTTGAGGATGAAGGGTAAGTTCTTCAACTACAGCCTGATTAGTATCTATGCGCCAACGAACGACAAACCCGATGACATGAAGGATGAGTTCTATGAGAGCCTTGATAAGGCCTACGGAGAGTGCCCAAAACAAGATGTCAAAATAGTCATCGGAGATGCAAATGCGCAGATCGGCAGAGAAAGTTTCTTTCGGCTTGCCATTGGAACGGAAAGCCTTCATTCTGTTACCAACGATAATGGTCTGCGCCTTGTGACATTCGCTGCTGCTAGAGGGATGGCAATCAGCAGTACTGTTGTGAACGAGCATTTGTGTACCCCATGATCGGCTCGGCTCGTGTCTATCACAACGATGGATAGACGACGACGGCCGCCGCCGCCGACGACGACGACGACGATGACGAACATACAGAACAGCAGAACGCCATCATCTGCAGCAGCAGCCAGATGCTGCCCGCGCGCGCTCTCCGCGGTGTTACTTTTAATATGTTGTGATTAATTGTAATATTGTGTAATTTGTGTACATAGTTTGTAAATAAATGTGCATGTTTTATTATCGTTATGTCCGGGTGTGAAGTGTTTTATTCGGCCACATAAGTACATTTCCCCGGATATGAAAGTGGCGACGAGGTTTAGCAGTCGGTTGTGAAAGCGCATGACCGACTCAACGGATCCTACGCGGGAGGGAAGATGGACGAATTGGCATCATCATCGTCGCACAGTCAGTGAAGAGAATTGTCAGACAAAAGAAGCACAAAACAAGCAACAAAGAAGGTGCGACGATTATTCTTTATCCCTACTGGTAACAGATAATGACATGATCTCGAAATTTTTTGTTGCAGACAAAACGGAAGCTGAATTTGTTGCACACTTTTCAACTCGTGAATAATCAATTATTGCTTACCAAAAGTCGAAACTGTTTGATGATACCGTCTACCCCCGTTCGTTTGACCGCATCTAATCTGAACACTTTTTAATTTGCCCCTCTCTAATCTGCACATCGTTCAAATTAAAAATGGCTCAAACTTCATTCTGCTAGTGGAACGGGGTGAAACGGAACGCAGAATCAAAACAAAACATAAAATGAGGCTACCAGCAGTGGGGTTTTTTCGTCGTCCACAGGGTTGCTAGAAGTTCAAACTAAAAATGAACCCCGTTGGTTTGCATGAGGTGTCGTTCAAACCAACGGGGGTAGACGGTAGAGCTTCACCAGAGTTGCAGTGTTTACCGACTCGAAGGTACCGTTCGAAAATCGCAATGCAAGGCTTAAAAATCTCTAAACTGGTGGTGTACGATGTTAATCCCATTATTTTCAAGTTGGGACAAACTTATGTCGCATGGGTTTGTTTGTCGCAACAAATACAGGTTGCGACATTGTCATTATTGTTGCGCGATGGTTGAATTTTGATTCACTGCGCACAGCAGAACCTGGCAGGAGTCGGACATCGCCAATATCCTCCTGCAGGCAGGCTTGTTATTTGCTCCCACAATGTGCCTCAAATGAACGTTTTTGCTCTCTTTATCTTTGTGCGTTCCTACCGAAGTCGTTTGTGCGGGAGCGATGCACAAAGAGAGAACGGGAGCGAGACAAAGAGAAACTTCGAGCCACTTGAATCAACACAAAGTGTAACTTTTTTGTGCCTCATTTTTGAGGAACCCGGTAAGTTGGTGGACTATTTTTATGGCGTTGTTCGCAGTATGAGCTCGCCGATCGGGTGGTATGTCATAATTGCACATAAAAATACTTGTGCAATTGTTAATAAATGATTTGTTATCACAAACATATTCATGTTTACTCCCGGCGTACACAAAGTGCCTCAATTTTGAGGAAACGCACTTTTTTGAGCAATCAATCCGCACGTTTTTCGGAGTCACAAGCTACAAGCAGGAAGCTGAAACAAAACGAGAGAAAACGCTCTAGCTTTGAATGCGGGAGCGCGGAGCAGATTTTTTGTTCTCTTGTTTTGCTCTGAGGAGGATTCCATGCCTGCCTGCAGGAGCACGGGTTTGCTTCCGAATGATGATCATTCATCCCCATCATCTAACGCCATCACCGAATTTGGCAACCCAGTGTAAGTCCAGTGGGAGTCCGAACGCACAGTCAGCGTCCTCCCATGGCAGCACGGTTCGATTCGCAGGATGGGTATTCCCTTCAGCATTGACCAAAGGAATTGGCAATCAACGTCCATCAGGAGTGGTACACTGTTGGCCGTGTCCTCCAATGGCAGCACGATTCGTTCCTGAAGTCGTTTGCTCCCCGTTATCCGTCAACACCATTCGGATCAAGCAGCCATGCAGAAGTCGGATGCCACGAAGCCAGCGTCCTTCTGCATCAGCCCGGTTTGGATTGCGAATGTGTACAGAGTAATCGGATGCATCCTGTTTGGTCAAGACTTTCTTCGTCGCATGAAGAAGTGTTTCTTGATTTCATGTTCGTCATCTTAAAAGGGGGAGATGTTGTGAACGAGCATTTGTGTACCCCATGATCGGCTCGGCTCGTGTCTATCACAACGATGGATAGACGACGACGGCCGCCGCCGCCGACGACGACGACGACGATGACGAACATACAGAACAGCAGAACGCCATCATCTGCAGCAGCAGCCAGATGCTGCCCGCGCGCGCTCTCCGCGGTGTTACTTTTAATATGTTGTGATTAATTGTAATGTTGTGTAATTTGTGTACATAGTTTGTAAATAAATGTGCATGTTTTATTATCGTAATGTCCGGGTGTGAAGTGTTTTATTCGGCCACATAAGTACATTTCCCCGGATATGAAAAGTACCTACTTCGCACGTAAGAATATCCGAAAACACACCTGGCGACACCCGAGTGGTGACACTTTCTCCCAGATAGACCACGTGCTGGTCGACGGGCGACATTTCTCGGACGTCATAGATGTGAGGTCCTACAGAGGCCCGAACATCGACTCGGATCATTATCTTGTAGCCGCTAAAATTCGGGCGCGATTATCCAGCGTCACGAGTTCAAGAAATCAAATAACAGGACGATGCGTTTCAATATCCAGCGCTTGTCAGCCGAAGGGGTTGCTGCACAGTACCATCAGAAGCTAGACGAGAGGATAGGAGAGACCAACGGATCTGGAGATGTCAACAGCTTGTGGGGAAGTATCCTCGAAGCAGTGACAACAACAGCGCAAGAGGTGATTGGTACCGCTCAGCGACGCCAACGTAATGGTTGGTTTGACGAGGACTGCCAACGAGCGACGAACGAAAAGAATGCCGCCAGAAGTCGAATGCTAGTGGCCGGTACCCGGCAGAACAGAGAGCGGTACAGGGTTGCAAGAGCAGAAGAGAAACGAATCCACCGCAGGAAAAAACGGCAACACGAAGAGAGTGTTATTGCTGAAGCGCAGGAAAGTATGGACAGGAACGATATGCGGAGATTTTATGCAACTGTCAATGGCGCGCGGCACAAGACTGCGCCAGTGCCCGCCATCTGCAATGACCGGGAAGGAAATTTGCTGACAGACAAAACAATGGTGGCAGCCAGGTGGAAGGAGCACTTCGAAGATTTGTTGAATGGTAGCAGCGAAAGAGCACCCAGGAACAGGATTAACATAATGGATGACAGTCAAGCAGTGGAACCACCAACACTGGATGAGGTTAAAAAGGCCCTTAAGGAGCTGAAAAACAGCAAGGCTGCTGGGAAGGACGAGATCCCGGTCGAACTTCTTAAGCACGGAAGCGAGCTACATCAATCAATCCATCAGATTATTATAAAGATTTGAGAGGATGAAGAATTGCCCACTAGTTGGTTGGATGGCCTCATATGCCCAATCTACAAGAAAGGGCACAGACTGGAGTGTGCTAATTACAGAGGGATTACCCTTTTAAATTCGGCGTATAAGATACTGTCGCGTGTCCTGTTCAACAGACTGCGACCTCTTGAGGAGTCCTTCGTTGGCGAATACCAGACTGGTTTTCGTGAGGGCCGATCAACGACGGATCAAATGTTTACCCTGCGGATGATCCTAGATAAATTTCGGGAATATAACTTGCAGACTCACCATCTGTTCATTGATTTTAAAGCAGCGTACGATTCAGTGAAAAGAAATGAGCTTTGGCAGATAATGTCAGAACATGGTTTTCCGGCGAAACTAATTAGGCTGATACGCGCAACGCTGGATGGATCAAAATCAAGTATTCGGATCGCGGACGAAGTGTCTACGTCGTTTGTGACCTTGGATGGATTGAAGCAGGGGGATGCTCTTTCAAATTTATTGTTCAACATTGCACTCGAAGGAGCGATTAGGAGGTCAGGCGTGCAGAGGAATGGCTCAATCATCACACGGTCGCACATGCTCCTCGGTTTTGCGGACGATATTAATCTCATCGGCATCGATCGTAGGGCAGTGGAGGAAGCTTATGCTCCTCTGAAGAGAGAGACAGCGAGGATAGGCTTAACGATTAACTCTACCAAGACGAAGTACATGATAGCGGGTAGAGACAGAAGCAGGCCTAGTGGTGTTAGTGCTGATGTAGTGATTGATGGGGAAGTGTTTGAAGTTGTTAAAGAATTTGTTTATCTTGGAACACTTGTGACATGTGACAATGACGTTTCCCGTGAAGTGAAAAGGCGTATTGCAGCTGCGAATAGGACCTTTTACGGATTGCGTAGCCAGCTTAGGTCCCATAACTTGCAAACGCAAACAAAATTCGCTCTGTATAAGACGCTGATTCTTCCGGTTGCCCTCTACGGTCACGAAGCGTGGACGTTAAAGGAGGTAGACCGAAAAGCTTTTGGAGTTTTTGAGCGCAAAGTGCTGCGGACAATTCTCGGTGGGAAACAAGAAAATGGAGTGTGGCGCAGACGCATGAATCACGAGTTGTACCAAGTGTACGAAGATGCAAATATTGTCAAATGTATAAAATACGACAGACTTCAGTGGGCTGGACACGTAGTGCGAATTTCGGAAGAAAGAATAGCGAAAACAATATTCAGCAGAGAACCCGGTAGAGGTAGGCGACTTCGTGGGCGGCTGCGAACTCGCTGGCTGCACGCGGTTGAAGAAGATCTACGATCCCTACACGTTCGGGGAAACTGGAGGAACATCGCCCAAGACCGACGAAGATGGTGCTCTACTATACGCTCGGCATTGGAGTAAAGTTACTTTGTAGCCAACAAGGTATCAAGGTAGGTATCAAAGAGCACCATGATGGAAAATTTAAAAACGGGTCGTTTTTCTTAGGCGGGTACCTTTGACTGCGGCTAAATCTGGAGCTCGATTTGAAAATGTCGTATGTGCTTTTGTCGATTAATAATCCGATCAGTTGTATTCGCTTATTATAGCAAAAACCGTTGAAATTGAACAAAGTTGATACATACAGCAGAATCATCACAAAACAGGCAATCCGTTCCATCATTAAAAGCCTCCAAAATATCTTCCATATTGCTACAATAACTAAAATACAGTCCCGATTCGTTCGTTGGCGGCTCGTTAGATGGGTTGTCTCGATGGTTGGATGTTCGCTGGTTGGGGCAAAACCCAACTAAAAAGCACTGTCAATGTCAAAATCGATGTCAAAACGAGTTTGACGTCTGACCGTCGTCGCATCGCAGCTCCTGTATACAGACCGTTTGCGCAAGTATGTGAGTGTTTCGTGACGTATTTCTCGTCACTTGTTGGTGTCTACACTCTGAAATAATGTAAATCATTGATTGTTTAAAAACAATACAATTTTACATTACAAGAAGTTTACACTTAGCCTAGTTTAACATATATACTGTATAGGCCTAAAAACTTATACTAATCTAGAATGGTTAGAGGATATGTTTACCAATGTATAGATTCAGTGATGGTGACAAAAAGTGTGAGTGATGGTGGCAAATGCGGGGTTTTACCGAAAAAATCTTCTGCAGCTGTTCCGTTTCTACCGGAACCCCGGAACCTTGTACCGTGGGGAACTCAATTATTCAAATAAAGCTGGAGGTCAGCGAGTTCGTCCCGCCAGGAAGAAATAACAAACGGTAAGCATTTGCTGAATCAAATTTACCCCAGGTTAGAATTCAACAAATCTTACTATGCAGGATCCGCCGCCAACATGTTCCGTCGTGTGTTCCGAGCACTTCGAAAACTCCCGGGCATTTCGGTAAGTTTGATTTTCAGTATCTTGTTACCAAAGTCTTCAATTTTATTCTATTTTGTTTCAGTCAATTCAATGCCTTCAGTTCTTGAGCAATCATCAGTTTTTGGCTCTCCCACGTGAAGTTTCACGAACATCTCCTGAGATATGGAAAATAATGGCAATAATGGCAAATAGTGTGGCGATCCAACGCGGAATTCTGCTCCGGATGAATGTTAAATTTGTTGCTCCGGGATCTCCCACGAAAGCTATCGATGATGAATGGGCACTACCGGGGATACTGTCGAGATTGAGTTCAGTTAAAATGTTTATTGTGGTTTGTTTTTGTTATTATCAATGCAAATAAATTTGTTTTTGAACTTTATTGCGTTTTTTTCTCATACAAAAATAAACGATAGAAAACAACATTATTTCTATGCGTATTAAAATTAAATCCGGGTTATACTAGCCTAGATATACCTGACTTATACTAGAATACGTGTAAGTCTAAGTTATACTAGGCTAGTATGATCTGCATTTAAACTATGCTTGGGGTCAACCAGGCGAATATGCTTTTAGCGTGGGATTTATACTATTTAGTTTTGATTTTTTTCTGAGTGTAGAGCATTTTGATCAGTTGTCAGTTGCCCCAACGAACGAACACGATTCGCTAATCGGGGTGCAGTCGTTACCCAACAAGCGAATCCTCACTGTAATCTAATCGAATTTTATATCGACAAATGTACATACACAGAGAACAGACATCCAACTCCAGTTCTGAAACTGTGTAAGGAATTTAACGGTCTTTTGAAATCGGCAACACAAGTGGCAATAGCGTGGCGCTGTAATCGATTAATTTCCCATACTAATTTTATTCACCACTTGAAATGTTTCAATTCACCACTGACTGTGGCAATATGGTGTTTGGCGGCGTTAGTGTTGTCATCGTGTATTGGTTTGCAACCCCACTCAAGTGAAGATTCAAATCCTTACACAACTTTCTGAATGAAATTTGTTCTAGCCTGGATGTCTGTTCTCTGTGGTACATATTGTCGGGCCGCCACCAAACCGGACTTCGCACAATCCAGTCGCGACGCGACCCAACTCGCGACGTTTTTTAATCATGTCAAAATGTAGTGCGCATCCTTCCCGTTGTTGTCAGCAACACAGCGCACTAGATGCGAAACAGTTGCGACACTGGTGGACCAAGAAAATGGCAATTTTTGATTGAATTTCGGTCTTGATTCCAACCGGATAGACAATACGACCCTCGATACGACCCAAGGGGCGGATCACTTCCAAAACAACTGAATCGAAAATACGTTTTGATGAAAATGCGTTACAAAATGCTCCAATGCGTTGAAAAATGCATTTGAAAATGTAATGCGTTGAAAAATGCGCCAAAATATCCAATGCGTTGAAAAATGCACAGGAATGCATGACGAATTTTTGGAGTTTTAATACATAATTTGTTGAAAAATACGCCAATGCATAGAAAAATGCGTGTTATTTATCAATGCGTATACAAATGCGAGCATTCCACCAATGCGCATAAAAATGCGTGTTTTTTATCAATGCGTAGAAAAATTCGTGTTTTCTATCAATGCGTAGAAAAATGCAAGTTTTTTTGTCAATGCGTATAAAAATACGAACAATTTTATCAATGCGTTGAAAAGTGCATGCTGTAAAATTTTGACAGGTGTTGTTCAATTTTAGAAATGCGTACCTTAATACACTAATGCGTAACAAAATGCGCCAATGCGTATGTCAATACGCAAGGCTGAATCGAAAATGCGCTAGTGATTCGCCCCTCGATACGACCTATTCAAATCGAGCTCCAGAATTAATCCAAGATTAAATTTAATTGGGTTCTGTAGTGAATAAAATATTACTATTTTCTATAGCCTAATCGAAAGAGCTCATTTTTCTGAGTATAACGTGATTTTATTGGATTTCAATACCTTTGTTTCGATGGTTAAATTAACAAAACTGATTTGATTTTCGTGGATAGAATGACAGTTCAATCGATAAAATGACAGTTCGACCCGAACAAAAAAATTTCCCCATACAAATTTTAAATGCATTATTTTTAAAAATACCTTCCGGACTCCACAAGTTATGAAATTTTGGATTTCGGAAAATTTTTGGGCGGAGAATCAGATTATGAAATAGTCGGGATACCCCTAAAGAACCCAATTATCTAGCACAAGTACACACTGAACGGCGGCTTGCGGTGAAAATTACTATTCTGAGGGTCAATTTAAATGCACAACGCCACTAAATTTGTGCAGACTGAGTTTCGTTTTAATTTAACAGAATTATGTTTTCAATTTTACCATGGACTCGATTTTCAATTAAAAAATGTTTCTGTTGGCAACCGGATTCGAACCAAGAATCTTGACATCACCATGCTCGCACGCTACCACTCAGCTATCGAACCGGTTGATGTGAGAAGAAACAAAATGAACACAAGAAGCGTTGGTGGGTCGATGATCATGTTTTGCCATGGTCAATTTAAAAACATTTTTTGTGCTTGTCATTACTGCAAGGCTCCTTTCAGTGCACCCAAAAAAAAATTTGTTGTAATTCCTACCGAATCCGTGGTAAAATTAAGAACTGCACCAACGATTTTCAACCGAATGCAAAATTCTGTTAATTGTACTGAAACATTGTCAATATTGCCATGCGTGCGGTACCGTTGACTGAAAACATTCTTGATGCTTTCTTGAACATCTAGAAATACTCCTAAAGGCATTCGTAAAGCAATCCTTGGAAGAATTTCTGGAGAAAGCTCACGAAAGTTACTGGAGAAATCTCAAGTGGAATCCCTGGAGGAATTCCTTAAGGAATCTATGAAGGAATTCCAGGATGAATCCCAGGAGAGATTACAGGAGAAATTCCTAAAGGATTCCCTGGCTGAACACCTGTAAAATTTAAGGAGGAATCCGTGAAGAAATTTTTGGAATTATTCATGGAGGATGAATCCATGGAGTTACTTTAGGAGAAATCCCTGAAGGAATTTTTTTATTCCATCCCTGGAGGAATCCTTGGAAAATCCTTGGAGAAAATCCAGGAGGATGTATTCCTGGAGGAATTCCTGAAGGAGTTTCTGGAGGAATCCGCCGAAGCATTCCTGGAGGAATTCATGTAGGAATTCCTGTAGGTATTCTTGCAGGTAATTCTGAAGGTATTACCGAAACAATTTCTGATAGAATTGTTGATAAAATTTATGGAGGAATAGATATTAGAATTTCTGAAGGAATTTCTGGAGAAATTTTTGAGACCTACTAGGAGAAATTTCTGGATGGACTCCCGGAGGCTTTCCTGAATTTCTAACGGAATTTTTCGAGGAATTTCTAAAGAAATTCTTGGAGGCATTTTTGGATGAATCCTTGGAACAAATCCTAAAGAAATTCCTGGAGAAATTCCTGGAGACTTCCTGGAGAATTTCCTGGAGAAATTGCTGGAGGGGTCCGATGAAAAAATCCAAGAAAAAATCCTGAATGATTCCTGGAGCAACTTCAGGTGTAATTCCTGAAGAAATTTCTGGAGGAACCCTAAATGCATTCCTAAAGGAATCCTTGGAAGAATTTCTGAATGATGCTCTGGAAAAGTCCTGGAGCAATCCGTGGAGAATTTCATTAAGGAATCTGTGAAGGAATTCAAGGCTGAATCCAAATACTCTTTATCACAGAGAACAGACATCCAGGCTAGAACAAATTTCATTCAGAAAGTTGTGTAAGGATTTGAATCTTCACTTGAGTGGGGTTGCAAACCAATACACGATGACAACACTAACGCCGCCAAACACCATATTGCCACAGTCAGTGGTGAATTGAAACATTTCAAGTGGTGAATAAAATTAGTATGGGAAATTAATCGATTGCAGCGCCACGCTATTGCCACTTGTGTTGCCGATTTCAAAAGACCGTTAAATTCCTTACACAGTTTCAGAACTGGAGTTGGATGTCTGTTCTCTGTGTCTTTATTTAAATATACCCCACTTCGCCTTTCCACGAAAGACGCTACCCCAGCGCCACGGTGGCTTGAAAGTATACTAGTACACTACAAATTTTGCGGTACCCAAATGACAGTTCTCGCCACTAGCGGTTATTGGAAAAAGAAAGAAGAAGCAGCATTACACCTTGTAATAAAAAACAAAAACATTGTCTTCGGAAGCTCGTTTATTGAAAATTGCTTTAACTGTTTTCCTCAATTCATACGAAAACAACGATGGGGAGAGTTATATGTGCTGTATTTAGATGTTCCAGCTCGTAGGACGGTACATCTTCTTTGTCATTCTACCGGAATAATTCAATCAACGCAACGTTCTTGCTGGTTTTTCGGTTCCATGACTATCCAATGTATGAAGAGCTGTCTTGGTTGTTTGGCACGCTGCGCTGGTTCCAATGCAGCAATCATTTCTTCAGAGGAATGTCCTTTGGGTCCCGGGCGGTGAAAATAACTGCATCTTAGGCGCATCAACTACCTTGTTGAAATCTTTCGGTGAGGAATTACCTACATCCTCACAATCGCAGTCGTCTGAAAACGCTCCTAGCGCGACTGATACAGCAGCAGATCGTTTACGTTCAAACAACGAAGAGTGAGTACCTATAAGTTCGTAAAGGACTGAATTATTGTTTCGCCGATCTCATGTTATAAATTTCTAATTACCTCTGTACGGATAATTTTCAGAAGACTGTTTAAAATGCCTGAGAGCGGATTCACTATTTTGGAATCTTCCAACAGGTTCAGCAGAGCAGTACAGAACAAAAGTTTGTTTTGGTTTGTTTGACGTTTTATTTCACAGTGTACGCTAAATGTAAGATAGTCAAAAATAATCGCTCACGCACTTTTTCATCAATAGATGGCGTTACATTAGTGTCTTTTTGGATTCGTATGGAAAATGCAGAAGTTAGGTATATTGGAATAAAGAGTATTTGCTGAATCCCTGGAGAGATTACAGGAGGAATCCAAGATAGAATTTCTGGAAGAATCCCTGGATGAATTTATGGAGAGATTTCTTGGAGAGTTTCTGGAGGAATTTCTGGAAGGATTTATTGGAATCTCTCTAGGAATCCCTTAAGGGATCCCTAGATGAATTCCTGGAAGAATCCTTGCGGAATCCCTACAAGAATTTCAGGAGGAATCTGTGAAGAAATTTCTGGAGGCATCCCTGGAGACATTCCTGAAGGAATCCGTGGAGGAATCCATGGAGGCTTTCTAGGGAAATTCGTAGAGTTTTGTCAGGAGGAATCCCTGGAGGCATTCCTAATAAAATCCTCGGAAAAACTCCTGCAGAAATCTCTGGTGGAATTATTTGAGCAATTTCTGAAGGAATTCCTGGATGAATTTCAGGAGGTATCCCTTAACACAGAGAACAGACATCCAGGCTAGAACAAATTTCATTCAGAAAGTTGTGTAAGGATTTGAATCTTCACTTGAGTGGGGTTGCAAACCAATACACGATGACAACACTAACGCCGCCAAACACCATATTGCCACAGTCAGTGGTGAATTGAAACATTTCAAGTGGTGAATAAAATTAGTATGGGAAATTAATCGATTGCAGCGCCACGCTATTGCCACTTGTGTTGCCGATTTCAAAAGACCGTTAAATTCCTTACACAGTTTCAGAACTGGAGTTGGATGTCTGTTCTCTGTGCCCTTAAGGAGTTTATGGAGGAAGCTCTGAATACGTTCCAACAAGAGTCCTTGGAAGGCTTCCTGGGGGTATCCGAGGAGGAATACCTAGAGAAATTTTTAAAGGAATTCCTGGAGAAATCTCGGAAGGAAGTTATCCCTGGACCGATTTTTAGAGGAATACCTGGAAAAATTCCTGGAGGAATCCCTGGAGGAGTTTTTGAAGGAATACCTGGATGAATTTGTGGAGGATACCCTTGAGGCATTCTAGAGGAATTTCGGGAGGAATTCCGGCGGAATTCTTTGAGGATATTTGTAGAATGGTAAAATTATTCCGAATGATTTTTTTTATCTAGGAATTCCGGCCTAATTTATGGAATCTTCTTTCATTCTTGCATCGATTATTGTCCAAGATGAAAATTCTTTCTCAAAGACATTTATTTATTCATTATTGATAATTTTCTCGATTTTTTCCATTTAACATGATATGTTTATCAAACTTTATCAGGGTCAAGATAATACTCTTCATATAAAAGTTTCACATTGCCTTGAAATCATCACCATCCGAACCGTTTCCCGGAACCCCAATATATAGTACTCTTAGTTACCGCCGTAGAAAGAACTACCGGTTGGTTCGAGAGTTGAACATAGAATGACAGTTTTATTTTTCAATGTGTAATATAGGGTTACTCTGATTAAATCCTGGTCCAATCGCCTACTACTAACACTCCTCCTCGATTGGATCTGGTTCTATTCCGATCATCCTCCGCAATAGGGTACTGCAAGCACCTGATCTAACCTCACTTTGTCTGACAGTTCAGCGAGCTTGTTTACAAGGTGTTAGAATTTTTAACGAGCGGCGAAAATTGAATTTACGTTTTCCGTCCCGAATCCATTATGATACGGAAATATCGATCATTTTCATCTCTACTAGTACAAAACCAATCGTCTAATTACCGTTTTACTGAAATTGTATCGAAAAACAGTTTTGCCGGATCTCCGCCAGAGACTAAGTCCATGTAAACAAGCTCTCTGAACTGTCAGTGCACGGCTTCGTGACGTCATCTTGCAGTATCCTATGTCTCCAAACGTACTCGTTGAAGTGGCTTTGTGAGAATGTCGGCTAGCATTGTTTCGGTTGGGCAATATTCCAGTTTGATTACTTCTTTCTGCTGCAAATCTCGTACAAAGAAATACCGCACATCAATATGTTTGCTTCTGCGTTCGATCCGGTCACCTTCAACAAGTTTTATGCGAATCTATGACAAAAGGTCGAAAGACATAAGGTCGAAGGACAAAAGGTCGAAGGACAAAAGGTCGAATGGACAAAAGGTCGAATGGACAAAAGGTCGAATGGACAAAAGGTCGAATGGACAAAAGGTCGAATGGACAAAAGGTCGAAGGGACAAAAGGTCGAATGGGACAGAAGGTCGAATGGACATAAGGTCGAATGGACAAAAGGTCGAATGGACAAAAGGTCGAATAGAACAAAAGATATAATTGACAGTAGACAATTTGGAAGACATGATAAAGTAGTCAGTATTTGACAGAAAAACGACAATTAGCTTATATGCAGCTATTTACTACCGCATTGCAATCCGAAATAGATGCCTAGATTGGTAGAAAGTAGAAGCCAATAGAAGGATATAAAGTAATGTTATTCATGAAAGTGAAATCCGCCGAAAATGCTTTGAAGCTCTTTGGAATGCCTCCAAAAAAACCCCTTAAAACCCCAGAAACCCCATGTAACGCACCTCAGACCTTCCGAAACCCCTGAAAACGCTATGTAACGTTTCCGTAACATTTGTGAAATCTGCCGAAAAATGCTCTAAAGCTCTTTGGAATGCCTCCAATATCCCCCTAATACCCCCAGAAACCCCATGTAACGCACCTCAGACCCTCCGAAACCCCAGAAAACGACATGTAACGCCTTCGTAACGTTTCTGAAATCCGCCGAAAAATGCTCTGAAGCTCTTTGGAATGCCTCCAAAATCCCCCTAATACCCCCAGAAACCCCATGTAACGCACCTCAGACCCTCCGAAACCCCAGAAAACGGCATGTAACGCCTTCGTAACGTTTCTGAAATCCGCCGAAAAATGCTCTGAAGCTCTTTGGAATGCCTCCAAAATCCGATAATGAAAAAAATGTACTATACGGTTCACGGGTTGGGAGGTATGGCTTTCAATCTTTGGAGGAATAACTTATGAAAGCTTAAGAATCCGTTTTTGAGTTATTCTTGCAAAAACTGAACGCCATACCTCCCAACATAATCATCAGCAGTGGAAATTCGAAGAAATTATTTATACTTATACAGTGTAATTCGTCGGAACTACCTGTAAATCCAAGAGGGGATGAATCATCCCGGATGATCACTAATCACAAGTAGTATTTTTTTCTGCAGTAGAGATAGGAGGAACAGCTATTGAATTAAAGAAGGCAAAATTTCTGATTGAATTATAAGTACCTAATAGTCGATAATTAATTCAGTAACAAAACTTAAAAGAACAGCCTATAAATTTAAGAAGGAAAAATTACTGAACAAAACATCAAACTAAATTGCCATTAAATACTACATCAACACAACTTGAAAGAATAGCCTATAAACAAAAGAAGGAAAAATTTCATATAGAAATGTCAGTGGCTGAAATACATATGATTACTATAAAAGCACCCTAATGTTTCTCTCAATGAGCACCATTCGACCTTTTGTCCCATTCGACCTTTTGTCCATTCGACCTTTTGTCCATTCGACCTTTTGTCCATTCGACCTTTTGTCCATTCGACCTTTTGTCCATTCGACCTTTTGTCCATTCGACCTTTTGTCCATTCGACCTTTTGTCCATTCGACCTTTTGTCCATTCGACCTTTTGTCCTTCGACCTTTTGTCCTTCGACCTTTTGTCCATTCGACCTTTTGTCCATTCGACCTTTTGTCCATTCGACCTTTTGTCCATTCGACCTTTTGTCCATTCGACCTTTTGTCCATTCGACCTTTTGTCCATTCGACCTTTTGTCCATTCGACCTTTTGTCCTTCGACCTTTTGTCCTTCGACCATTTGTCCTTCGACCTTCTGTCCTAAAGCCGTTTTATGCAGCTTTGATTGTCCTCAAATACGATGATTGGTCCTGTTTCTTCTTCAGCGATTTCTTCCAACAGTCGTTTCGTCCAGCTCAGCTCTTGACAACCTTCTGCCAGGGAAATGAATTCCGCTTCAGTTGAACTCAAAGCTACGCTTGTCTGCTTTCTCGAGCCCCAAGCGATGACACCTCCACCGTACTTGATCAAATAACCGGAATTCGACTTTCTGTCCCTGCAATCGCCAGCGTAGTCAGCATCAACGTACATGCACAGTTGCTCCCGTGACATTCCTAGTTTCAGCTTGTGATCCCTAGTGGCATATAAATATCGAAGAACCTTCTTTGCTTCATTCCAGTCTTGCTGACTAGGTGAACTAGATTTCTGGGCCAATAACGAAACGCTTAGGGATACATCCGGTCTAGTTTGCACTGCTATATACAGCAGACCCCCGATAAGGCTGAGGTACTGCGAATTGTTTGATAGTGGCTCTTTCTCCTCCTTCTGTTGTAGATAGCATGGGTCCATTGGGATCTTGGAGGGCTTCGCATCTTGTAAATGGAAACGCTCAGTCAACTTGCGGATGTATGCTTGTTGGTTTAGCTTGTACCCGTCGTAATCCTTCTCGACCTCGATCCCAAGGAAACTTCGTACGTCGCCGAGATTTGTCACGGCGAAATTCTTCTCCAGTTGGTTGTAGATCGACTCGAATTCCTGTTCAGTTGTTGTTACGATAATCATGTCGTCTATGTAAATTAGAATGAATTCTGTTACTCCTCCTGCAGTCTTCCGCTTGTACAAACATTGATCCGTCCGGCATTGCTTGAATCCTAGTTTCTTGAAAACTGAATCAACCGTCCGGTTCCAGACTCTCGCGGACTGCTTCAATCCGTATAAACTCCTCCTCAAACGACAAACTTTATGCTCGGATCCAGTAACGTATCCTTCGGGCTGTCGCATATAGATTGTTTCCTCCAGTTTTCCGTTGAGATATGCCGTTTTCACGTCCACATGTTTCACGAACATTTTCCTCTGGCTAGCAATCGTCAACAATGAACGGAAGGTAACTTGCTTGGCAACCGGCGCGAAAACTTCATCGTAATCCACGCCGTACTTCTGCGTAAAGCCTTGTGCCACGATCCTTGCTTTGTATCGGACGACATTTCCCTTCTCGTCTACCTTGGTCTTGAATAACCACTTGCATCCAATCGCTTTCTTTCCGGCTGGTAGATCCACTAGGTCCCATGTGCAATTCCTCAGTAATGCTTCGTGTTCCTCATCCATGGCAGCTCTCCACAGCTGCGCATCGTTGCTATTCAATGCTTCTGTTGGAGTTCGGGGATCTCGGATGCACCGTACTGCTTTCAAACCATGATTCGAATGGGGTCCCTCATTGATCTCGGGTTGCGGGTTCGCATGACTGGTTGATGGCCCCTCGGGTTGCGGGTTCGTACGACTGGTTGTTGCTCGCGACGTATCTGTAATAGGGTACAACGACAGACCTTTGTTCGGTAAATAATAGTCATTATACTTGCCGGGGAATGCGCGCTCCCGTCCACTGCGCCTCAACACCGGTGACAACGGTGGATTTGAAGTTGTTCGTGGAGGGAGCGCCGTTATAGTCACGTCACCAGAATCATCAGAACTATCTTCATGACTGCTTTCAGTTTGCGAGAAATACTGCGAAACTTCTGATTCTTGCAAATCTTCATCATCAGAATCGACTTGAATCACGTCATCATTAGGTACCTGGTGTCCGCCTTCCTCAGCATTGGGTGGCTGCACATTGTCCGGGGTAGCAACAGGAATTTCTGCCAAATAGTCCAGACTTACGAAATTGCGAGTCCTTGTTTGGTTCGAAAAACTCGGTTCCTGCTTCTGACCTTCATACATTGGTTCTCGAATGAAAATGACGTCACGACTCTTGAATACGGTCTTCTTAACGGGATCATACAGCCGGTACGCTTTCGTGTCCTCTTCAAATCCAACGAAAATCGATTCTCTTGATTTGGCATCCCATTTCTTTCTCCGCTGTTTTGGAACGTGGGCCATGACCTTGGATCCGAATACGCGTATCTTGGATATATCCGGCTTTCGACCAGACCACGCCTCTTCTGGGGTTTGATTGTGTCCCTTCGTTGGAGATCGGTTTACCAAATACACAGCAGTTGCGACCGCCTCTGCCCAGAAGGATTTGGGTAACTTCGCCTCGAATAACATACAGCGCGCTCGTTCAACGATCGTGCGGTTGACACGCTCAGCCATACCGTTCTGTTCCGGGTTGTATCAGCCGACGTTTGGTGTCTGATGCCATGGTTCTTCAGTAGGTTCTGAAACGCATTGTTAGTGAACTCCTTACCATTGTCAGTTCTCAGAGTCATCAATTTTCGTCCAGTTTGGTTTTCGGCAAAACTTTTGAATTGATTGAAAGCTTGAATAACTTCGTCTTCAGATTTCCGTTCCAAGAAGTATATGAAAATTCGTCTTGTCTTGTCATCAACGAAGGACAGGTAATACCGGCTTCCTCCGAGTGATCTTTCTTCCATGGGTCCGCATATATCAGAGTGTACAAGCTCCAAGACTTCATCCGCCCTGTGTCCTTTCTTCGGAAACGGCAAACGAGTTTGCTTCCCCATAGCACATACGACGCAATTTTCAAATTCTCCTTCATCGAACGTAACGCCAGACGCCAAGCCAGACTTCAATTGCTTCAAACTGGATATATTGAGATGACCCATCCTACGATGCCACAGTTGCAGGCTGGATGATACACACGCCAAGGACATTCCTGCGCTCTTATCTTCGTCGAACTTGAATAGACCTTTACGAACATCATGGACGCCAGTTGCAATTACTGCTCCGCTCGGATAAGGTGGTCAATCCGAAATGTACTTCATGGCCTCTACGAACAATCTGACTTACTGATAACAGATTATTTGACATCTCCGGGATATACTTCACATTATTGACTTCGATGGGAGATTCGTCCGGACAACACCTTGCTGCTAGCTTGACGATTCCAGATGCTTCGATCCTCATCGGTGCCTTGTCTGCTGCTAGTACAGTTCCAGTTGCTGGTCGTTGATCCGTCAGTAAGTTCTTGTCCTTGGTGAAGTGGTCTGAAGCTCCTGAGTCAAAGTACCAGGCATCGCTCTCTTCATCGTTGTTGGTGGACAGTACCGTGCAGAATGCATTTCCTTTCTTCTTCCTGCAATCCTTCGCAATATGGCCGAATTTGTGGCAGTGCTTGCATTTTGGTCCCTTAGGTGGCTCACGCTCAGCTGACCTCGGATTGGTTACGCCTTGCTTGCTTTGCCGATACGGGTGTGCGTACTTACCAACAAACGCCGTCTTGTCCGACGATGAACGAACTTCCTGTAGCAGTTTTGTTTTAATAACATCGCCAGTGATCGGGATACCGGAGTTCTCCAGTGCCATCAGCATGGGCTTGTATTCTTCAGGTAGACCAGCTAGAAGGAGGGTCCCAATCCACTCCTCGGATATCTCAAATCCAACCCCGCGTAGTTGGTGCGCTGTAGAGATGATTTCATTGACGTAGGAATCCATTGAATCGCATGATGAGAGACTTGTAGTGATGAGTTTCCTCAGCAAACCTACACGCCTGGTAAGCCCATTGTCTTCAAAAGCGGCTTCCAGTTTTGCCCACACTTCGCGAGCCGTCTTCGCATCTTTAACATGAACGTAGTTCACGGGATCCAGAAGCAAAATTATCTTTGCGCGAGCCTTACGGTCCTTGACTGCATCAACCACAGCGTGTCCTTCAGCTACAGGAGGGGGCTTCACAACTTCCCAGAGGTCCTCTAATTCCAGGAACGTTTCAACGGCGAATTTCCATGTTGTCCAGTTATCCCGGCCAGTCAATCGCTCTATTGAAGGTAAACTGGAAAGACTGTGACTGTAATGAGTCGCTTGAGGATTCTCTCTTCTTCCAACAGCTGCTTGAAAACCATCTCCCGTTCCGCTTACTCCAGGGTTTGCGGTAAACATTTTCGTTACGTGAAAGTTTTTTAATCTGGGCTCAAAACCTCTTAGTTACCGCCGTAGAAAGAACTACCGGTTGGTTCGAGAGTTGAACATAGAATGACAGTTTCATTTTTCAATGTGTAATATAGGGTTACTCTGATTAAATCCTGGTCCAATCGCCTACTACTAACAAGTACTTGGTGCTGTTAGCACCACAAGCGCTGTTTGCAGATCAGAAGGAATTTCTCAGCCTATCTTGATACATGGGAAATTCCTTGCCTGAATCGCTCAAGAAACCGGTTTTTCTTCGATCGCAGTACGCAGTAGCGAAGAAATGACAGTTCAAATGGCAGTCACCGAAGAAAATTTCTGTCAGGAATCACTCAAGAAGTTTCTTGAGCGATTCCTTTCGAACTCGAAACTGCGCTACAGCATGAAGAAACTATTTCTTAGGTATTGATATTACGTGTAGCTCCATGATTCTATTTTGCACCATGATCAGCTCTTGCACCATCATTGTTGTGCGCACGCTAGTGAGATCTCCGGGAACTCCTCCAGAAGATCCTTGAAAAAATCCTCCAGGAGTTCTTCGGGAGTTCGTTAAGATGATCCATGGTGATCCTCCAAGAAATCCGCGAGAATTTCTCTAAGTGATCCTTGGTGACTTCTCCAGGAGTTCTTCAGGAATTCCTCAAGAAAATCCTCGGGAATCCTTTCAAGAGATCCTCGGGAATTCTTTCAAGAGATCCTCGGGAATTCCACGGATTTAAGTGTTCTTCGGGAATCCCTTCAACAATTCCACGAGAATTCCCCGAGAATTTCTCGAGGTTTTTTTCGGCAGTTTTCGGGAATTCCGCTAGGTTCCTGGAAACCTACTCCAGGAGTTCCCCTTGAATTTTCGAGGATTTTATGAAATTATTCATAGCAACATTAAGTTGAACTCCTGATGAACTTCTGAAAGATTACTTGAGAATCTCCTGGAAGTATTCCCGAGAAAATGTTGAATGGATTCTCGGGGAACTCATGGAGAAATTCCCAAGAAGCTCAAGGAAGTATACTTTTGCATCTGCTGGAGAATTTCCCGTAAAACTCCTGGAAGAATTTCCGTGTAAATTTTGGAGAAATTCCCAAGGAACTCCTGGAGGAATTTTCGTGGATCTTCTCGAGGAATTCCCAAAGAACTCCTGGAGAAATTCTATAGGAACTCCTTGATGAGATTTCCGAGAAACTCCTGGAAAAATCTCCAACGAACTCATGGAGAAATTCCTGAGGAACTCCTGGAAGAATACCCGAAGATTTTTTGGCGGAATTCCCGAAGAACTTCTGGAGAAATTCCCGAGAAACTCCAGGACTTATTCCTGAGGAACTCTCGAAGGACTTCTCGAGAAACTCCTGGAGATATTCCGAGGAACACATGAAGGAATTTCCTGAGAACTTCTGGAGGAATTCCAGAGGATTTTCTAGAGTAATTCCCAAGGAATTCCTGAAAGATTGGTTGATTTAGCTTTATTATAGAGACTTTCAGCTTGTTCAGCCCTTAACTGGTCCGTCTCTTTCCTGAAAGAGTTACTAATGAACTGCTGAAGAAATTCTTGGCAAACTTCTGGAGGAACTCCCTAAATAACTCTCGAGGAACTCCTGAAAAAAATTCCAAAAAATTACTGGAGTAATGATTGAGGAATTCCAGGAGGAAATCCCAAGGAACTCCAGGAGGAGTTCCGGAAGAATTCCAGGAGAAATTCCCGAGAAAATCCTGGTGGAATTCCCGAGGAACCCTGCAAGAATTTTCTTGGAACTTCTAAAGGAATTCAGAGGAACTCCTGCTCCTACTAGGAGAATTTCTTAGTAACTCCTAAGGAAATTCTCGAGGATCTCCTGAAGGAATTACCGTGAAAACCATGAAAAAAGTCTTGGTAAACTGCTGGAGGAATACCCGAAAAAATCTCAGAGGAATACCCGAAGAAGTCCTAAGGAACTCCTGAAGAAATTCTCGGCAAACTTCTGGAGGAACTCACGAGGAGTTTCTGGAGGAAATTCCGCGGACACCGAGAAACTCTTGAAGGAATTTCTGATGTAAATCCTGGAGGCATTCTCGTTGAACTTCTGAAGAGATTCCCTCCAGAAGGAACTACTGGAGAAATCTCAACAGATTTTCTTAGACAAATCTTCGGACAAATCTGTGGGGAATTCTGCTATGTTAGAAATTCAAACTAAGTTCGGTGAGAATTTGTGAAAAAAAAATACATCGGTAATACTTTTTTCCTAAAAATAACCTCTGTTGTAAAAGATTTTTGAAATATTAGAGGAGAATATCCAGATGAACTTCTAGAAGAAACTCTAATTCTAAAAATTAGAATCTATGATGGCCAGTGAATCAAAATTCAACCATCGCGCAACAATAATGACAATGTCGCAACCTGTATTTGTTGCGACAATCCACCCAATGCGACATAAGTTTGTCCCAACTTGAAAATAATAGGAGAAAGATCGTGCACCACGAATTCAGATATTTTTTAAGAGTTGCATTGCGATTTTCGAGCGGTAACTTCTAGTCGGTAAACACTGCAGCTCTGGTGAAGCTCTATCATCAAAAAGTTCCAACTTTGGGTTAGTAATAATTGATTATTCACGAGTTGAAAAGTACGCAACAAATTCAGCTTCTGTTTTGTCTGCAACAAAAAAATTCGAGATCATGTCATTATCTGTTACCAGTAGGGATAAAGAGTAATCATCGCGCCTTCTATGTTGCTTGTTTTGTGCCTCTGTTGTTTGACAATTCTCTTCCCCAAGCAACACACATGTTATAATGGAGTTACGACAGCGCAAGTTTTGGTTGTATAGAAGTTTATTTTACGTAATTCTAACATTGTGTTGAAATAACGTAAAATAAACATCTGTACAACCAAAACTTGCGCTGTCGTAACTTTTATATAACATGTGTGTTGCTTGGGTCGCTGATTAATGTTTTAAAACAGTCCTTGAATGAAATGAAAAATGATAATAACAAATTTGATTGTTCTGGAAGTTAACGGAGAAAATATATAGTCATGTCAATCATATTTGTGCATTGACTATTATATTATCCTATTTTGAGATTGTATCACGCATAATACAATAGGCCGAACAATAATGGAAGCTTGAATTAAACAGAATTGAAGCATTGATGAGAGCAAGAAATATGATTCATTCAACCATATTATGCTCACTTCAACAATATTTCTGGTTGATGGTTTGACAGCTCAATTATTCTCATGGTGAATTCATGCATGTTAATTAAGGTGGCCCACACTTATATGAAAAACAAAAATTTCGAAAAATGCCGAGTCTTACCTCCTCAATCAGTTGTTTTGAACTCCCAGAAGCTACGTTCAAAATTTGAGCAAAATCGGTTGAGCCTAAGGGGGTGCTCAAAACGCTTGAAGTTTGTATGGGAAAACTTGGCCAAATGTATGCAGAAATTTTAAGTTTTCGAATTTTGCCGCTAGGTGGCGCTGTAAGCGTTCAACAATCAAACCCTTTGGTATTATCGTAGGTGACTATATGGCAAACAACTTTGTCGAAGACCGCAAAGTGATCCAACGTCTGTGAAAAAAGTAATACCCTAGGAAAAGTGAGGATAAACTTTATTGTTATTTTTCCAATACATGTAAAAGAATAATATCAATAATGAAATCTCAATACTTTGCTTCACTTTGTCTAGGGTATAACTTTTTTCACAGCCGTCGGATCACTTCGCGGTCTTCGACAAAGTTGTTTGGCATATAGTCACCTACAATAATACCGAAGGGTTTGATTATTGAACGCTTACAGCGCCACATAGCGGCAAAATTTGAAAACTTAAAATTTCAGCATACATTTGGCCAAGTTTTCCCATACAAACTTCAAGCGTTTTGAGCGCCCCCTTAGGCTCAATCGATTTTGCTCAAATTTTGAACGTAGTTTCTGGGAGTCCAAAACAACTGATTTAGGAGCTAAGACTTTGCATTTTTCGAAATTTTTATTTTTCATATAAGTGTGGGCCACCCTAATGTTAATGTTTAAACCATGGTTTAAACTGACCCTCAACTGGAGGGTAAACTAACTATATTGGATGGTTGGTTTAAGCATACACTGAGAATCGTTCAAATTATGTTTTTTGATCATGAAAAGCCTTTTATATTTAGGTTAAACACGAGGATATAATTATCGTTCATATAGTAACTATTACGGATATGAGAGCTTTATTGACCTGTAATACTCATCCAAGTCCGAGGCAATTCGTTTCCACTGCAATGCCTTTGTTTGCTAGGCGTGGTGGATGCAGTCCTTAGCGCTCAATTTTCTGCCATAAATATTATTCTCGTTGGCTGAAAACTAAATTCATTTAAACACGTTCATAGAAGTATAACTTTATTTTTATACATACCTACATAATTCGAAAAAACTCGATAAATTTGAAGTCGTCTCTTACAACTGCCACCGCTATGATGAACAAATTTATCAACTTCTTTGTGACTGATTAGACAGCAGCCAAGAGTGTTAAAGTAATGACATATGTTCTTGGTTTAAGCATTGAATGGTTGATCTTCAGAGAGGTGGATTCAAACTAAATATATGCCTGGTGCAAACATCAAATAATTGTGAAACAACCATTTAAAGCTATTATACCAAGAATATTTTTAAAGCTTGGTAGAACTATGGGAAAAGTTATATCAACCAGACAACATTTCTGTCCGCAGAAGGAGTTGCATGGGACGCACCCCCATCAATTGGGGTTTTAAATTAAGAAAAATGTATAGATTTTTTGATTCTATACGAAAGAGCACCTTTTTCTGAGCCACTATGTTTTTTTTTCAGATTTTTAGAACTTTATTTTGGTACTCAAAATCAATTTCAAAGAGATTTTTTGAAATCACTTTTTGACAGCTGGGTAACTGTTTGACAGCTCCACCCAGTACAAAATGCGACGAGGGGTGATTCGACAAATCGCTCCCATACAAACTTCAAATTGATTTTTAAATAGGTTCCCGGGCACCAAAATTCATGAAAATTTGGATTTCGGCTCAGTTTTGCATGCAGATTCAGAATATAGAATTATCTCAACACCGCTAAAGAAGCCAATTGGAGCTCGAGCACAACGATAAAAGTGTCGTGGAACGCGTGGCTGGTGCGGGGTGACCTCTTCTCGGAAACAGAAGGTTTCATGGTAGCCATTAGGGTGGCTCACACTTATATGAAAAACAACAGATTTGAAAAATGCCAAGTCGAAACCGATTCAGGTGTTTTGGACTCCCTGAAGTTACGTTAAAAATTTGAGCAAAATCGATTGAGCCTAAGGTACCGGCAAGAGCGGATGCGCAACGCGACGCGGCGCGGAATTTGCATGTCAAATCGTATGGGAAATCCACGCCGCGTCGCGTGACGCGTGCACTCTGGCCGTACCCTAAGGGGGCGCTCAAAGTGCTTGAAGTTTGTACACTGAAAAAAATTTTGTTGTGGAAACTACCGATTCCATAGTAAAATTACTAACCGTACCTATGATTCTCAACCGACAACAAAATCTGTTAAGGTAACTGAAATATGCTTGAAATCACAATGCCATTTGCCAATTAAACGTACTTTGCCTAAAAATGTTTCTACGTCAATCACAATGCATTGTAGAAAATTTAACTAAATATTAACAAGACTGACTGGAACTGAGAGAATTTTCAGTATGGCACTCATTTCAAGCGCAATTGTACAGTGATTCTTGTATCACATGTGTGTCATAAGTATTAAAGTAAATTAAAAATTGAATCAATTACAAATCGACAGATTTTTTTTTGTTCTCATATGTAACTGTCCATACTTTGAAAAAAAAAATATGAAAGCGTTACAATTGCTATTGTTTTACAAAAAAAAATATGAAATATGAAAAGGTTTTTTTTCTAAATACCTGATTTTAAAATTGCGCAATTTTTGCGCAAACTTATTCACCGTAACATTTTAGCATATACCCTCATTATGCTTCAGAACTGCTGGGTTGTGCGCAATTGGGTTGTTTAGTGATCAAAATATTGCTATTTTCTATGTCCTAAAATAAAGAGCTCATTTTTCTGAGCATAACGTGATTTTATTGCGTTACAATACCTTTGTTTTGACGGTTAAATAGACAAATCAATTTCTATTTTTGTGGATAGAATGACAGTTCAATCGATAAAATAACAGTTCATCCCGAACAAAAAATTTCCCCATAAAAACTTTAAATGCATTTTAAAAATAGTTCCCGGGCGCCAAAAATGATGAAATTTTGGATTTCGCCTAATTTTTGGACGGAGATGAAATAATCTGGATACCCCTAAAGAACCCAATTCAGCGGAAAAATAAATTACTGATCAAAATATTTTATATTTGCGTTATTTTTATGTTTTAACCCCTTTCAATGATTTTTTATAACATAGTTCTGGATAGAAACCAAGTGTTTTATTATTTTTCTTATAGTTTTTTTCTTCACTTTTTAGCTTTTTTATTGCTTTTCGATGTGTTATAAACTATAGGATTTCTAATGAACAAATGGTTAAAATTGATTTAAATAAGATTAATCGAGCCAATCCGGAAAAAGTATGCTTTTTAGTAAATTTCCAACTTTGTCATTTCTTATGTCAGAAACGCAAAGACTTGAAAGTTCAGACTTTTCTTATATTTTTATTAGAATATATGGAATTTGATTTTAGTGCGATGCAGGCACAGCAACACTCTTTTTAAGATGATAAAAAGCATAGTTTTGTAGATAATTTTGTTAATTTAAGAGATACAATTTTTTCAAGGTATTACAATATAGGGTTTGGTATAGGGTGCTAGTAATTATGACAAGTTTCATGTCCCCTGTATATGTTAAGACCGTCAAACATATAACGTTATGAAATTATTCTAGTGAAACACGCATTGGAAAATATGCATCGACGATACTTATCATGGACCCTACCGGGGTCCATTATAAGATTATTTACAAATATCTTGGCACCTATAGTGTACCCCACATTTGATTTATATGTTATCTTTTTCGCTGCCGATGGTGCCTATAGTGAACCCTTTTAAGGGTTTACATTCATTAAATAGTTAAAATAACCGAATTTTGTGGCCAACAGGCAATTGTTTGCCAGGGACTGCGAAGTGAAAAAAAATCTAGGTGTATTACTACCTTGGTCAAAAACATAAAAATTCTACACCTCTAAAAAGTACTGGAAAAATTATGAAACTCTTCCAAAGACATCGAATGGCCATGATCAACAGTTTTGCCGCAAAACTCAATTCGTCCCACTGTGCAACGCTTAGAAAAGTTTGGCCCCAAAGGGTTAATATAGTTGTACCATGGTACAGCCATCACAAATTTGTGCAATAATTAGTCAAAACAACCCCCTATTACGGTACTCACTTGTATTAGGTATAACAAATTTCCCGGGATACGAGAATCATAGTTTGCGTTATGGAATCTTTAGACAAGGACCCGTTATATCCCGGGAATTTCGCTCCAGCAAAAACAAAGACAGGTCCTTTATTAGTAATAAGTTAAACAGGTTTAATTTAAAATTGAACGTCAGCTTACTCCTGGTTAGTATGCTACTTCAAGCGTGAATAATGATGCCTTTAGCCTTCCTTAATGCTCCTCTGTTGCATACCGGTTATTTCGTGCGGCAGTGTAGAGCGTAGTGACAAAACTGGGTAATTCTGTCTGTGGTCAAATGCTATTGCTCAGCTGAGACAAAAAATATAGCCAAAAGCCGAAGTACATTGAGGCAGCCCAGCAGTTGGCTATGCTCTATGGTTATTATTGCCTGTAGGTGTTCAGCATCAGGCCACAACTTCTCGGACTCAGTCTCACTGCTGCGTTCGATACAATCAGGTGTGCATTCCCATCAGCTCGCGTTTCAGTTGCCTTCTGCATTTGGTCGCTTAGTTACACGTTCTCTCGAAAACGCGCGTGCTAAGCCTACTTGGGTCTGTTGGCGTAAGGCTGCAGTTTAAATCTTGTGTGCTGCCATCATCATTTTGTGAGTGCTAGTGCTGGACTGTGGACCGCATCAAGGAGAGTAGTAACTACTAACGGTCTCGATTGCTGGTGATTATTGACAAAGTCAAACAGTTTTCAAAATATTTTCTATAAGTGATTGCAAAACGTGGTGAAGAGCGGCAATCTTGTGAATCGGTACACATGAACCGTTGGTGTTGTATAGATCATTGTGAAGAAAAGTGTCTGTCATAAAGCACATTATTTTTAGAAACAAGTTCAACGTGATATAGGTACTTCATCGTGAGATCAATTGCATAATAATTGTTCAATTTATAAGAAATTGTGTTAATGGTGTGAAACTGAGATACTGCAAAAGTGAGAAAACTTATTTGTCAATCCAGCTTTAGTTTCTGTGACTTGATTAGATACCTTTTAGACAGGCACACATACTGAAAATTTGAAGAGCTAGTGTTGGTTGCACAGCATTTTGGATACACCTATTTAGCACCTTGGCTTACACCATCACCGTTGTCACCGTTTGGGAATTCAAGCTACACAGCATTTTCGATTCCTTCTGTGAACTGCACACGGCAACAGACTTCATCAACGAGAATCATCAAACACGAGTAAGTTATTATTTTACGATTCTTGACACCAGATGGTTGTGGACTTATAAAAATGTGACTAATCTAGCGAACGCTAATATGCGCGTGAAAGGTGAATGAATCCAATCATGTTTCCCCAACTCTTTTCCATGTTCTCGGGGCCTACTATGACTATGGACTGCTATGACTGCTGATCCGAAACTGGACGGCCTTGCGAAGTGATGCAATAGCAGTCAGCAGCAGCCAGCAGACACACCACAGTAGGCGAATAAGGTTGGAAGATAAAAATGAAGTTTTCTGAAAGTGTTGTTCAAGGTGGAATTTCGAAGATGTAAGAGAGACAATCGAGAAGAAACAGAGAAAAAAAAACGATTTTGCTTTCGTTTGACGGCTCAAGGAGTAAACTTCGTAGATTGCAGTAGACAAAAACTAGTTTTGGCGAGAGTCTTTGACGATTTGGAGACGAGCGAAAAAATTGCGCTCTGCGTTGCAAAAAGGAAAAAGGGGGGTACATTCTTTATACTTTGTGCTGCAGTTGAGTTGTGTAAAGGTCAGCCAACTGTTTTTGTGTTCTGCAAAGTTGTACTTGTTTCAGCGTTTTTTAATTTTGCGGCTACCGTGACAAATTGCTTGGCGTGAGTTTTCGATGTAGTGAGCATTGGTGGTGTTTACCAGATTCTACAGATGAATTTTTCGAGTAGATTACCACACTGTATTTGGGGTATTTCGAAGAATTATGATAGTTAAACATGCGCTGTATGTATGCATTGTTTATTTTAAGAGATACTATTAATGTTACAGCTCGTAATTGATCGATATAAATGCCATTAATTCAAATAAATTTATTTAACATTTTTGGCTAATTTTGTATTATTTTTCTTCTTGATGCGGCATTTCTACTGCTTCTTCTAGTGCTCTATATGGACTACAACAGTTATAAACTGTTCATCACTTCGGCTTATGGGCCCTAGGTGTTGGCTTTTGTATTAACTATAATCAAAAGAACAGGACATTTTTGGACAGTTGACATCTGTGATATGTAGATGTAATTGGTTTCAAAAATGTTACAACTACATTTTGGGAGCATAGGCATTGCTGTAAAAACGTCTGTTTTTATTTAATTTGCCACATGTACTGATGAAAAAAAGTAACACCTAGGCCTATTTTGAATGCAATCTAACTCATTCTCCTTCTCTCCATACGATAGAGTAGTGTATTGGGACAACACCTTACATTTGCATTTATGATTATAGCTTACTGAGATTATTAGCAATTCTCATGTATTTTTTTCTTTGTTTACTAGGGTGGCTGAAGCTTGAATAAAAAAAAAACATTTTGATGCTCACATTTCTATTTTCATTCTTTACCGAATTGTGAGGAAATTTGTCCCAAATGTAGGATAACGTGGCTCTGAGGTCAGCCATCTGATACTGATGTGTAACTGTTGAAGGTGTATTTTTCAAGTGTTGACACAATGTTTTTTTTATATATCTTCAGCCACCCTAACGCCTACCAAAGTATCAATTGAGCTTCAATTATCTTGAGCCTCATGTTTCTAGTGTTACGTCTCCTAACTAGAATGAAAATTGTTTCATAACTAGTATTCTATAACAAACTGTAGGGCTGTGTCCATCTATATTGCCACCTCATGATATCTTTTTTACTCATCTAGAATATCGTTACATTTTTGGAATGATGGCAAACAATACTGTTGTGTGCAGAATAGTTATCCAATTTCTATGGAAATCCCTATTAACATGAGAAAACACTATGTAGCACAGGTCTATGTGGTTAAATTCAACTTATTGTTTTGGAAACTACAGTTATGAAAAATGTTGTAAAATAAAAGTAGTCATGTACAATTTAAACCACATTTGCGTGGATCAAAAAAAAACTTTTTTGCTCCACACAGCTTATTTGATTCGCCTTCTCCCTAAAATTTGTGCTGATTTGGTTGAAAATTGAGAGTGCACAAGCCCTGAATTACTATGGAAAAATTATGTGTTCCATTTAGTCGACCGTAGCATTTCTCCAAGTGTGCTAAAGGATTAGTTAATTGGTTAATCTCTGGTACACCTAGGGCACTTTATCAGCAACAACTATTTTTTGAATCACCTCAATGCACGTACATAACTTTAAATTATTTGAGCCAAATAAGCCCAACAAACATTTTTGCTGTACAATAGTGGAACAAACTGCTCTTAAATAAACTTTAGCTTGATAAACTATTGTTCAGCTAGTTCTGTTACTTGGAAGAGCACCGTCAAGTGGGGTTACTTGCAACAGTTTAGTGTCGAAACTTTTTTTTTAACTAAATTTAACATTCTAGAATACGAAAAGCAGCGCAATGCTGTTTTAATCTGTTAAAATTTTAAAACTTATGAGAACACCTGAAAGTATGAATGATAGTAGAAAATTTAATTTAGAATGCCGGTTTAGAAATAACTAGTAAGCTAGAAACTGACTTTTTTTTGTATATGGTAAGATACCCAGCACGGACAGAAATGTTGTCTGTTCAATATATCTTTTTCTATAGTTCTCTCAAACTTCGAAAATATTCTTGGTATAAGTACTTCAAATGGTTGATTCACAATGCTTTGATGCCCACTTCAAGCATAAATTTCGTTTAAATCAACATAATTGCACACCAACCATCAAATGTTCAAGCTAAGCATATATGTCATTATTACTTAAACCCTGCTTAAGCCCGTGTTGACCGAACCTCCTGACTGCTGTCTTCTCAGTCTTTGATTAGCAGCTAGTGGGAGCAGTGTCGGTAGTTCAAAGTGGCTACGACGATGTTGTCAGATTGCCTTAATGAACGATATCCAAAGATTTTTTGGCGATTGAACGATCTTGGTATAGTGTACCGTCTACCCCCTCTAATCTGCACATCGTTCAAACTTCAAATGGTTCAAACGTCATTCTGATCATGGAACGGGGTGAAACGGAACGCAGAATCAAAACAAAACAGCAAGAAGGGTTACCATCAGTGTGTTTTTCGATGGTCACAGGGTTACTAGAAGTTCAAATTAAAAATGATCCCCGATGGTTTGCATGAGATGTCGTTCAAACCAATGGGGGTAGACGGTATGTAGCGCAATATATTATAATTAGATCATATTGCGGTGGAGCGGACCTGGTGTGATGGTTAGAACACTTGACTATCACGCTGAGGACCTGGGATCGAATCCCACTCCCGACAAACTCACAAAATGTGAGTTCTTCCTTCGGAAGGGAAGTAAAGCGTGGGTCCCGAGATGAACTAGCCTAGGGCTAAAAATCTCGTTAATACAGAAAAAAAATTAGATCATATTGCACTTAAATACGACCATTATATATCTAGAATTGTTTATTCTGAATTTAAAGCTTTTGATCATTCATAATTGCACATATCCTCATTCGACCAATTTTTGTGTTACTTAAATGAACCATCCGTAACAGTTAGTTTAACCCTCCAGTTAAGGGCTAAGATAGGTTAAGATAAGTATAAGCATGCTTGAATCTGTCATGAGAATATGAGAGCTGTCAAATCATCAACAGTAAATATTCCTTGATTTGATGGATTTAATCACCGTTAACTAGTATATCTCTTTATTGTTGATATTTCTCGGTGAACGAATCCCCACCACAATTCGTTCACCGAGAAATATCAACAATAAAGAGATATAAAACAGTAAATATTGTTGATGTAAGCATAATATGATTGAGTCAACCATATTACATGTTCGACGGAGACAAATTTCGTTCGTTTGAAACAAAAATATTCATGTTTATTCGGTAAACTGATAAAATATTTAAAACTAAAATATTAATTTTAAAACTAACTCAATTACCTATTGATTTCTGCAATACCCATTGAAGAGCCCCGCGTTCCGCCGTCGAGAACATAAACAAAACTCTCAAATTCTAGCTGCAGCACCAAACAAGATTTCCTCCTGCAAAAAAAGTCAAGTTTCACCAAAAGTTTCCACGAAATCCCATTGATTTCGGGAGCGTATGTTATCTACATGATGTTGGCATTGAAAGTGCCACGCGGCTGGTGGTTTTCCTAGAGAAGGAAATGACTTTGTAAATTTAATTGGAAAACAAAAATATTTCCGTAGGGACGACCTGCCACAAAAAAAAAAAACAAATAATTTTACATTTGTTTCTAACATAACCTGTCAGAAGATGCATTTTTGTTTCAAAAATGGATTGAATTTGCTTCAAATGTGACGTTCGATTTGCTTCAAACAGTTTTATTTTTGTTGCCAGAACAAATTGACAATTTATTTGAGTTTACCTGAAATATTTTTGATTTTACCATGCTTTTTTTCTGCGTGTCTAATCAGTTCATAAATTTTGATCATTTAAAGCTTCTGATATGCTTCGTCAAAAAGGGATTATATAAAAGTCAGTGCACAAATATGCTTGTTCGCGACCGCAATATGATTGACATAACTCTATTTTTTTTCTCTGTGAGTGGCACAGTATGTCATCCCACTAATCAATTTCACCCAAAAGCATGGTGTATGATATTTATGGATGTGTGTGTTCCATTTTTTTATTTGTATTAACGAGACTTTAAGCGCTAGGCTAGTTCACCTGGATTAGATTTTTTCTCATTGAATTTTACTATTTGCTGACGATACTATACATATGACTTAATCCAGGGGGATTGCGTCTCTCACTATGCTAAGAACCTTCTTCAGCCTCAAAAACATACGCATACAAAATTTCATCGGTTCAGTAGTTTCCGAATCCATAAGGGTCAGACAGGCAGACAGACAGAAATTCATTTACAGTATACGTTCGATAACTGCAACATGTTTACGTTTCACTTAGCGAACGAAATTCGATAACTGCAACGCTTGAAAGATGTGAACAAGCCATCAATTGACTTTGAATGAACATAAACTTCATCCGACTGTTCATTTGGGCTAACATGGCGAACCATTTTGACGATTTGCCGAAAAACCTATTTTAAACAATTATTTTCCTTATTTTTTTCCTCCTTTGTACCTATAGTGGTGGTAGTGCTCCTATAATGGTGGGTCCCATAAGAATTCAATGGAATGCGCCACTAAAGGAACCAATGTTAAATTTTACCTCCGTAATAGGAACCGTGTACCTATAGTTGGTGCAAGTGACTTATTGGTAAAAACTGAAACAAACAACGGTTTTTACATTTTTCCTAGCAAATTTAAGTGAAAAACTACCGATTTACGTTTTCAGACTTTTTATTTAGTGGTATTATCATTTTTATTCAATTATTTTACTAGAAGGAGTTACTAATAGCACCACTATTGGTACATTTACCCTATGCTTGTGATGACTGTATTCAACCTACTATATTTGGATCATTGGTGCAAATTTGACCTCGATTAGTTAATTTTTCTCGAAGTTAGAACCGTTCTGGTAAAAAAAAATCAAAACTAAAATTTAATGACATTGTTGTGAAAAAATGCATTTTTTCGAGAGAGATCCAAAAAGTGTCAATCCATCATAATGCTGTGCTAGTTAGGGGCTGTCCATAAACCACGTGGTCATTTTTTTGGGACTTTTAGTTTTCGAAGCACTAACTTAGAAACGTGAAATGCTTCTTAAATTGTAGGCAAGCCAAGGGAACGCAGTCCTGCAAGGCATTGGAACAGGAAAAAAAAGTGAGTTTGTTTGTTGAACAATTATTTCAGTCATCCTTGATTCCAACCTCGGCTTGGCATTGTGCCGGATGGAAAATTAGCTATATAACAATTGCAATAAATCGGTAATAAAAAATCCATCAACGGTTGATTGCGTATCAATTTCAATGGCAAACTCTTGTTTGCAACCTTTACAACCAGCTCATATATTGCGTTTATGTTTGTTGAAATTTTGGCCGGCCGGTAAAAAACAATATTCCTACTCGTAAAATCTCTACTATTATCGACTTGGCAATAACATTAATGAGTTATAAACATAAAGCAGAACCGTTTCAAATTAAAAACTTTTTGTTAGAACGTTACTGTCCGATAAGTATGAATTTTTAGACATGTATTGGTGTTTCAGGAATTTAACCCTCAAGAGGATACCTTAAATGAAGGTCCGTTTTGGGACCCTGGGGTCCATTGGACCCCAACATATATTCTCGCGTATCTCGTGATCCTTACTTTTTGAAAGGGTGATGTTTTCAGCAAAGATGTTAGGAAAGTCAAGGCCTATCTAGTGATGAACAATTTAGTTCGGGAAGTTTCCGCTAGGTGGTGCTAGTGAGCATTGAAAAATGCCCCCGATCTACAGGATATCCTCTCTCTCCTCTTCTTGGCGTCCCGTCCTCACTGGGACAAAGCCTGCTTCTCAGATTAGTGTTCAATGAGCACTTCCACAGTTTTTAACTGAGAGCTTCCTCTGCCAATGACCATTTTGCATATGTATATCGTGTGGCAGGCACGAAGATACTCTATGCCAGTGGTGCTCATCCTGCGGCCCGCGGGCCGCATGCGGCCCTCCAAGCCTTTATATGCGGCCCGCGGAGTACTTTAAGACCAATCGAAATTTTTGAACGATTGTTTGAAATAAATCGTTAAATTTATTAAGAAATAAAAAAAATGCTGATCAATTTTCACAGTGTTGAGCACAAATTAAATGAAGAATAAACAAAAAAAAATGTAATCTTGAATCAAATTAGTTGCAGTTTTTAAGCGCAGTGAATGCAATGCTGAGCAAATATTTCACATTTCGCCTTTCCGGAGAACATAAAAACACGAAGCAAGAAGTTTTTGACAAAATTCTCAACAAATCTCGACTTGGTTGCCAATATTGTTTAATTTTCACTGTTTGTTTAAATTTCTATTATAAGACTCAATCATTTTTCGAAACAAAACTTCGAACCCAATTTCAATTGTCCAAGCGAAACTCCTGAACGAACTTAAAGAAAAAAAAATCTCAGGCGACATTCATAAAGCGTCTCCTGTGCCCTTTTGGAGAAACTTTTGGATACATTTTTGAAGAAACTCCAGGAAACATCATTGGAGAAAAATTTCAAGCAACTCTAAGCGAAACATATGGAGATACTCAAATCATCCTGGAGAAAATAAACCTGAAGAAAATCAATGAGAAAGTTGTGGCGATACTGCATGGAAATTATAGGAACATCTCCTAGAAAAATATTCTGGTGCCAGACCGTGCCACTCTAACAGAAATTTCTTAAACAACTTTAGAATAAATTCCTCGAGCATCAAAAAGAGAATTTTCAGGAGTAACTACAAACAAGATTCCAGGACCGCCTGAGGATAATTTGAACAATATATTTGAAGCAACTCATGCAGCAACTTTAGAAGATAATGTAGAAGAAACTTCCGGAAACAATTGTTAAGAATCTAATTTAAGAAATTTAATGATGAAATATTTCATCAACTTTAGAGGACTTATGGAAAGAATTTACTAAAATCTTCAAGAAACTCCTGGAAAATATTCGGAAAAATCCGGATGCTATTCTAGGAGAAATTCTTGGAAACGATTAATGAGGAATTCCTGAAGTAAGTTCAGGTCAGTTCCAAAGGTAAATCTAAGAGGAGTTCTTGGAGGTGTTCCAAGAGAATTCTAGAAAAACTGAAAGAAACTTCAAGAAATTTCTCGAAAACCTTTTGGAGCAACTCCACAAGAAATTTCAGGAGAAATTCCAGCAAAACTTTTTGGAGCGATTCAAAAGAAATTCTTGTAAAAGCTGCTTGACAAGTTCTTGAAGTGGCTTCAAGACAATTCTAGAGGCAACTTCTAAATTGTTTGTTTGAATTTCAATTTGAAGCTCAAACGTTTTTCTCAACCAAACTTATGAATCTAAATTGAACTCCACGAAGGGCAATAGATTATAAAGTTTGACCCTTACACAAGTTCTGAACAGTTCAGATTTTTAATAAATATGCTTTAGAATTGTCCTTTTTGTTGTTTTTGTGCATCGATGTTTTATGCGGCCCGCAGGTCGATCCCGAATTGCAAATTTGGCCCGCGGTATCCTCCAGCCTGAGCACCACTGCTCTATGCCCAAGGAAGTCAAGGAAATTTCCTTTACGAAAAGATCCTGGACCGACCGGGAATCGAACCCGTCACCCTCAGCATGGTCATGCTGAATACCGTGCGTTTACCGCCTCGGCTATATGGGCCCTCCTACAGGATATAACGTACCTAAACAAGCGGACAAGGACAAGACGTACCGAAACAATAGGGTAAATCGCACTGCTGTAGACGAGTAGACATATTTGTCCAGCGGTTCAAAAGGGGTCATTCAAATATTACGTAACGCAAAGGAGTGGGAGGTGGTCTAGCGCTGTGTTACGTTTCATTCAAAATTTTCCATACAAAAGTTGTTGCACGGAGAAGGGAGGAGCCCTTAAGTTGTCAAATTTTGCGTTTCGTAATATTTGAATAAACCCAAGAGGAATCAGAGACAAACAGACGTAACACTATTAAAATTTAAATCTCATATATCTCAGGATCCTGGTTACTTATATAGTTGATGTCTTCGGCAAAGTTGTTTTGTTGGTCAAGAACTTATAGATTATGGACTGTTTGATTCGATATTCCACCACTAGGCAGTGCTAGATAGCATGCAAATTTTTTATCTCATAATATATCAGGATCCTGATTTCTTAGTTGTTGGGTAGGTCAAAAATGTTCAGTTGATGAGCCATTTGATACGAACTCTCCTATTGGGAGACGCTGGTGAGGGATGCTTATTATTTATAGAGATGGTGTCTACAGCTGTTATTTGGCAGGACATGGACCTACCGAATATAGACACTATAGAATCTACAGACTTGGGGAGAAATAGTTGAATTACGCAATTTTAGAGTGTTTTATAGTGAATTTAGCGTGTACTAATAGAAAATGACGTCACACAACCCACAGTCGTTATCGTTCCGTAAATCTCGTTTGGCTAAACGAATTGACAGATCGCTTGGTTAGGGGCCATCCATATATGGCGTAGCATTTTTTTGACGATTTTTGACACCCCCTTTCTCTCCCTATTTTCCCATACCTAATACATGTCTCGTAGCATAATCAGATACTCTCCCCACCACCCTAAAATGCCACTTCATCTATGGACGGCCCCTTACAGTTGTCTGCACCTTGGAAAGCATATGGTATCTATAGTGTCTATATTACAGATTATGGGATATATACAATTATACTTTGATCATAATCTACACAATTTTCCACAGCACAGAGATCAGACATCCAAGCTCAGTTTCAAAACTGTGTGAGGAATTAAACGTTCATTTGAAATGGCAACACAAGTGGCAACATCGTGGTGGCGCTGATATCCCAATGTTCCCACGCTGTTATCGGTGGTGAATATAAAACTTATGTAGATATGCGTACTCACCACTAATTGTAGCAACTTGCCGCATAGGTGACGCTAGTGTTATCAACGCTAAAAAAAAATGAATCCTTGCACAGCTTTCGAGACAATTTTCTATAGGCTTGGATGTCTGTTCTCTGTGATACAAAATATATTTTCAAGAAAAATCGAATAAAATGGAATGTAAATTTCAACGTTTCCTTCCCGTAACCGGGAGAAACTCCTGGAGAGAAATTCCTGGAGGAATCCCGTGAGGAGTTCCTGGAGGAATCCTGGAAGAAATTCCTAGGGGAATCTCGAGAGCAACTCCTAGAGGAATCCCGGGAGAAATTTCTGGAGAATCCCGGGAGAAATTCCTGAAAGAATCCTGAGAGGAATTCCTGGAGGAATGCCAGGAAGAATTCTTGGAGGAATCCCGGGAGAAATTCGTTGAGAAATACCGGTAAGAATTCCTGAAGAAATCCCAGGAGGAATTTCAAGTGGATTTCCTAGAAAAACTCATGCAGGAAACCCGGGAGGAAATTCTGGAGAAAACCCGGGAGCAATTCGGAGACAAATTCCTGAAGAAATTCTGGGAGGATTTCGTGGAGGAATCTCGGAAAGCATTTGTGGAAGAATCCTTTTACGAATTCCTAGTTTAATCCCTGGTGGAATTCCTGATGTAGTTTTGGGAGTCATTTCCGGAGGGCTTTTAAGTGGATTTCCCAGATGAAATCGTAGAGGAACCTCGGGAAGAATTATTGAAAGAATCCCTGTATTAATTTCTGGAAGAATCCTGGTAGGAGTTCCTTCAGAAATTTTGGGAGGAATTCCTGGAGGTATCTGGGTGAGTCAATTCTGAAGTAAATTATCCACCAAATTGGAAGTATTGGTATTGTGAACAGAATGTTATTATATTATGTTATTCTCAAGATATTCACTTCTAAAGAAGCGTACTTATTTGAGGACGCTTGCCACTCGGTAATCTAGGATGCTGGGCATATACGAACTGATTAGCGCCATTTTGCAGAAAAACTTTAAAATAATTTTCATTACCAAATAATCCTTGATGTATTGAACACTTTTGCCGAAGACACAAACTTTCTATACATTCCGAATCTCAAGATATTCAAGCTAAATTTAACTTTCAATCCATAATGTGAATAAACAATAGCGCCACCTACTAAGCTAATTCCAATTCAATTTGTTCGTCATAAGATTGCCTTTGGTCTATTGAACAATTTTGTCGAAGACAGCATTATTCTAGGAAGTGACGATCACAAGATATAATCATTCGTGTCGTGGGGTCCAATGGACCCCAGGGGACCAAAATCGCCCGGTTCAACTTTGACATAAAAAATAATCTATAGTACGCCATAAAATATTTGTTATTTTTGCACAAATAACTCATCGTGGTGTAGTTTGAAGGTACTGTGAAAACGGGACCGATGTGTCAATCCAAACTTTTTTGCGACCACTTCAAAGTGGCTCTGGGGTCCAATGGACCCCAGGTATCCATTAGAGGGTTAAAAGCGTTTAAATTCGTTGGTTGCCAACAGCTGTGAAGCTCTTGTCATATGCGAAATGCGAATACGCAATGCGAAATTTGCATTAAAGGAACTGACCGAGAAAGATGAAATATATTAGAGAGCGAGAGAGAGAGAGATCAATTAAGACAGAGTTTGCTATGGTAAAATCATTGCAAAACGAGCTTAAGTTTCGTCAGTTCCATACTGCGGCTGCGGTTGATTCACATATACCCTCAGGGGCTGAGAAAAAAAACAGCGCTTGTACATACAGACGAATAATTGCCGGGGGAGTTGGTCGCGAGCACTGGACCACCGCCGTGATGACTTTGGAACGATCTTTTCAGTTTGATCTCGATTGCGTCTCCGGTTCACAGAGCAAGTTTTGCAGTGGCGACCTTGACGAATCGAATGGTTGGAATAATTTGTGAAATACATCAGTGCACACACCAAACAAGTTTTATTTCTGTCTGAATTCTTTTTTTTCGTTATGTCCGTCTAATGACTTTCCGATTGAATCAAATTGATGATCGCTCAGCTTTATGCGAGCCAGTGAACACGGCGATGAATATTTTTTAAGGCAGGTACATCGTTATCATTTGAAGGCTTATATTCGTATCACGCATATAGGCGTGCACATGCGTCACTATATCTATCAAAAGGCGAGTAACTCCCCTTGTTGATCTTTTTTACAGATGTTCAGCCAATAACACTAGTTTACAAAATAAAACGAAAGTCGTGAACTTCTGTCAACGACCAAAATTTTTGAAGCACAATTTAACGCTGATTTCGAAACCGTGCTTCAAAAATTTAAAGTAGAACAGTTTTTTTAATTTTAGCTTTAGTGATCGAGTTTTAGTCGAGGCTTAGTCGCCTCTTGTTCTTTGTGTGTTATAGTCGTTCGTTGTTTTGTCAGCATCCGTGTGATAAGTCCAGCCCATGAAAGGCTGCCATGTTTTAGGTCATCGATTACTAATTATTTTCGATGAACAATTAAATCGATAAACAGTGCACGACTCAATCCAATTGTTTCATTTTTGAATCCTAATACTAAGTTTCAATACAATAACACCTTAGAATAACAACACTATGAACCGAACACAAAACTTCAGGTTGACAATTGTGCAATTGTGCAATTCAATATATCTATATCTGGAGCTCGATTTGAATAGGTCGTATGTGCTTTTGTCGATTAAAAATTCGATCAGTTGGATTAGCTTATTATAGCGAGAACCGTTGAAATTGAGCAAAGTTGATACATACAGCATAATCTTCACAAAACAGGCTTTCTGTTCCATCAACAAAAGTTTGCAAAATATCTGTCATATTGCTACAATGACTAAAATAAACTGATCGATTTTTATATCGACAAAAGCACATACGACCTATTCAAATCGAGCTCCAGAATATATATAAAAACCCAGTGGCATACGTGGGACCGCGCATAACTTGCGAACGGATGGTCCGATTTGGGTCGTCTAAGTTTTGTTCTGTTAATTTTCACCCAAGGAAGGTTTATGAAGCAAAAAACATGGGAAAATGGAGAGTTTTTGAAAATCGGGTTGTCATACATTTTGAACGGGGACTTGACGGGGACCTGAACTTGGAACGTCTTTAAGCGCAGTAGGCAAGACAAAGTTTGCCGGGGACAGCTAGTATTTTTTAAAAGTTTGGCATGTACAGGGGGCGGCCAACATGTTTGGGATAGGCAATTTTTTTTCCTCTTACAAAAAAGTTCATCTTGCTGTAACTTTCCATATGGTACTTCAAAAATTCTCAAATTTTGACCGTTTTTCAATCTATTATTTGTACAAACTTGAGCTCGATTGGTTAATCTTTCGCGAAGTTATATCCGTTCTAGTGAAACACTATTTTTAGGCAACTAATTTTTGAACTGTCATATCTCGGAAACCAGTGAACCGAATTGAATGTAATTTTGAAAGTTTATCAACAATATATCAATGCTTCATAAGTTAATAAGTAGTAGATACTTTTTGAATTTAGAAAAAAAAATATGATGAATTGACATTTTTTGGATCTTTATCGAAGAAATGCTTATTTTTTTACATCAAAGTCATTAAATTTTAGTTTGATATCCAAAGAGTGTTTACTTCTGGTCTTAAGATATCTCTTATTCGATAGATTATTAGATTTGGATTAAAGGATGAACACATTTTGTATTTTTTTTTGTGGTTTTGTAAATTTTACTAAATTTCGTATATATGGGTGAAAATGTCAAACCGGTAACACTGTATTCGTTGTGAGAAAATATTACATTTTATAGCGTCGTATCAACATATTGCATTTCCAATATACATTACTGCATGAGTCGATTGAGCATGTAATTTAGTGAATACTCGTGGATATGCTTATGTTTATGTGAAGTGTATAAATAATTCTCAAATAAGCACGCTGTTGAAGCTGAACGTATTGCATATAACGTACATACATATCTTGACATGCATTGCCCTATATAAACTTTTAAAGTTGAATTAAAGCGGGAGGTCTATCCACTATTGCTGACTTACGATTACATTGGTATAATCGTAGTTCAACACTAGTGGGTCCACTTCCCAATTAAAAACAACTTTAAGGTGAATATATGATGAAGCCACACCTCAAATTTTCAAGAGCACAAATCTGAAAAACCGAATGTCGGTTTGCGCTGAAAAGATGATCCGATTGGTAACCAGCTGGTGGTGACCAATCGATCAACTTTTCAGTGCATACTGATATGCGGTTATCAGATTTGTGCTCTTGAAAATTTAAGGTGTGGCTTCGTCATATTGGTTTATATAGTGTAACGTGAGAATACAACTTGCGAACCCCTGTGCACGTATTGAAAGTTGTTTGTGTCTCCTTTGTGTGATTTGTTTTACTCATTACGGTCAATAATATCAGACGTAGTGAAAACATGAGACGGAATGCATGTATAAAGAAATCACCGAAGTAGTAAGTGTCCTTTTACATAAATGTACTATTTTATATGTCAATAAAATGTTTTAGCTTTGTAGCATGCGGTTTAATAAGCTGTGTTTTATTGGCCCTGCTGGAAGAGCGGTGTTCCCGTCCTGTTTTCAACACTACAAAGAACTTCGAAAGTTCACTATCATCACGCCGATGGTAACCTTAATCAGCAGTTCAGGATAGGCGAAGAATGGTTTTCACATAAAACTGAAGAACAACTACCAAGTGCTATCATTGAAAACTGGACGACGCGAAGATAGCTGCAGCAGGCCGATTTACATGCAAACACATTTGCACCGTAGGGTTTTTTGCGGATTATCGCTAATGCATGTCCCAAATGTTTTCCAACAAGCGTACCATTCCGGATAATTAGTTGTATTCAAACTCGAGTGGAACAATAACCATGATACGATGCCGTCCTGTAGGCGAGAACCTCGATTAGCAGCGGAGTAGGGTTCGACGAACAAAGCAGCAAAAATAGTCGTCTCATTATAATAATGCGCTCTGTGGAAACTGGACGACGCGATACGCATGTCCCAAAGGTTCCTGAAGAAAGCACCATGTAAATGAGTTTGGTTGTTTCTTTGCTGCTGTTGCCCACGGATTCTCACGTAGCTCATCGGTTCAAAACGACGAGAAGGGTAAAACTTTATTGATATTTGCCACGAAGTGTTACGGGGGGAGTGTAACGTGAGAATACAACTTGCGAACCCCTGTGCACGTATTGAAAGTTGTTTGTGTCTCCTTTGTGTGATTTGTTTTACTCATTACGGTCAATAATATCAGACGTAGTGAAAACATGAGACGGAATGCATGTATAAAGAAATCACCGAAGTTGTAAGTGTCCTTTTACATAAATGCACTATTTTATATGTCAATAAAATGTTTTAGCTTTGTAGCATGCGGTTTAATAAGCTGTGTTTTATTGGCCCTGCTGGAAGAGCGGTGTTCCCGTCCTGTTTTCAACATATAGAGTAATGCATGTCAATATATATAGACGTTATATATTACCCGTCATAATTATAGAATCACAAAAAGTAGTGCAACAATATTGTATCACCCTGACTCGCCTCGATATCACTTAAACCAGAAAACCTACAAAAATGCCGCCTTCATCAAAGTTGTTGCATTTGGGGTTCTTAATAACTTTGCTGACGACAGCATCTTTGTAAGTCCTCAGGCTCAACAGTGTGGTTACTTGGGTTGTTGACTAAAATTGATTATAATATCGCAAGATTAAATTTTAAGGACAGACTTGTTAGAATCACAAAATGGCCGTCACAATGGCCAACTACTCACGATTTCGAGCGCACAAATCTCCTAAAAAAAAGCAGAGCACCTGATCTTCTAATTTTAAGCTTATCACAGAAGGAAACTTCAAACAACATTGCATTTTATTATTCTGTTCTTGCTCACGAACAGAATAATAAAATGCAATGTTATTTGAAGTTTCCTTCTTAAAATTTGTGCGTTTGAAGTTCTGATGCACTCTTGAAGCGGGGTTTCAAGATGTTTGTCCTTAAACTAAAAACCGATAATTCTTGTTATTTGGTTAGTTAGCAGGGTTAACAGCCCTTTAACAATGGATGAAACATCTGGTTGTTTTGAAAAATGTACAAAAAAATAAGCATGCCTTTTCTGATCGACACTTCCTACCTACAGGAATTCGTCGATAGTATGTTAATAAAATTCAACAAGCATTATGCTATTGTTAAGAGGTCCGAAGATGTGTAAGGAATTTAACGGCCATTTGAAATCGGTAACACAAGTGGCAACATCGTGGCGCTGCAATCGGTTAATTTCCCATACGAATTTAATTCACCACTTGAAATGTTTCAATTCACCACTGACTGTGGCAATATGGTGTTTGGTGGCGTTAGTGTTTCCATCGTGTATTGGTTTGCAGCCTTGCTCAAGTAAAGATTCAAATCCTTACACAACTTTCTGAATGAAATTTGTTCTGGCTTGGATGTCTGTTCTGTGTGCCTAAAATATTATACATTGGTGGTTTAATTTTGGTCTAAAATCAAAAAAGATATTTCGCTCAAAATACTAACATTTATTGAAGTGATTATGAAAAAGTGGATAGTACATAGTAAATGCAACTTGCGGTGATCATGCGGAGTAGAAAAAAAGTAGGGAGTAGGTATTTTCAGGGGGATGACGAAGTGCCCGAATCATCTACCCAGCATTCAATTCAACATGGCGTCCAATATTTTTGTTTTGATTGCTTAATTCATGGAAAAAATGCGCTGAAAACATCGACACTGCTTCGCTGCTACATATAATATCGTGCAAAGTGATAAGGAAAGAGAAACTATCTTCAAAAACAACGTTTTCGTTTGAAATGTATTATTTCTGAAATAAGCACTGGCAACACACGAGCCACACACCCGAAAATCAGGAGCAAGTTAGGGTAAACCGACCAGAAAGTTGGTACCAAAACGCGCCGTACCAAAAATGATGTTGGGTGGAGCGGCGATGTACCGAGTTTGACAGCCATGTCACCCCACTGGGTATTTTAAAGCAGGTGGGGAAATGAAAGATTTGATAGTATTCGCTATGGTGCGAACAAGTGTGAAAAATTGTTTTTATTTAGAAGGTGGAAATTAGGCATGAAGATCATCGGATCGTAAACCTTTGGCCTAACGTCGCCGAAATGGAAACGACAAATTCTTCAGTTACGCCCATTTGAAGGTCATAATTGTTATAAAACTTAGTTTCTTTTAATTGTTTAATTTATTTAATTGTTCTTTGGTAACGTAGTTTAATAGCTAACTATCATTACAATTGATCATCTCAATCCTTATTTTTGTATGTTTATTAATTTAGTTTTGAAAACGGCATTCGCTAAGAAGAATAACGAATGACATTTTGCAGATGTACCATTTTTACAACATATTTTTATAGAAGGTGTATGGTATTACTCGTTAACATTTCCGCTTATGGAAGTCATTGACTAGTAAGGTTGCAAAACTTTCTTACGTATCTATAACATAACAACATTTGATTTTGATAGGTTCATATCTCACCGGTGTTCTCTGAACTAGTTCAAATTTTCTTCAAATCTGGAACGAGAATGAATGAGAAACATTGGTAGGATCGACTAACCGGTGTTTCAAAACTGTCGTCGACCCAACCTCACCAAATTAATCGGTCAGCTTTTGGAGACTGGTATAAAAATTTAACTTGATTATATGCACTTCGTCGTTTTTCGCGTTTCTTTTGCGACAAAAGAAGTAGATCAGTTATTGATTATTACTGTAGTTTATAGATTCCGCCGCAAAAAAACATGGTTCGGCTTATTTTTGGCGTCAATGCAATGTATTATAAAAAAAATGTTTATAAGACCAAACTATATCTAAAACTGTACTCAACAAAGCAGCATCCAATAGTCACCAGTACGCGGTTTGTATTCATATCTGTTTCACGTCCTAAATTCTTCTCCTGAAGTATTCCTACAACTCTTCATTAAGCCTTGAACCAGTGGGGCTGCTGTGATGGTTAAAGCACATGCCTTTCACGTCGAGGACCTGAGATCGAATCCCACTCTCGACAAACTCATAAAACGTGTGTTCTCTTTCTTCGGAAGGGAAGTAAAGCGTGGATTCCGAGATGAATTGGCTTTTTTAGCGGTGTTGAGATAACTCCAAATTCTGAATCTGCATGTCAAACTGAGCCGAAACCCAAATTTTCGTGAATTTTGGTTCCTGGGAACCTATTTAACCTTCCAGGACGCGCGCCATCAAGCAACCGAAACTGCACCGCGCTCGTGCTGTATACGAAAAGCGAGGTCTTTTGGTAGTGTTGTACTTTTTACAACAGCGCGCGCGCTGAAGGGTTTAAAATCAGTTTGAAGTTTGTATGGGAACGATTTGTCGAATCACCCCTCGTCGCATTTTGCACTGGGTGGAGCTGTCAAACAGTTGCCCAGCTGTCAAAAGGTGATTTCAAAAAATATCTTTGTAATTGATTTAGGTATCAAAAATCTGAAAAAATCATAGTGGCTCAGAAAAAGGTGCTCTTCCGTATAGAATAAAAAAAAAAAACAATACTTCATTTTAAATAAAAAAATAACCAATTGACCTACACACTACATTCTTTGACATTGATAATTTTTACTTATAGCAAAAAACAAGGTATTTTAATGAATTTCGTTAGTTTTTTTCGCTGAGTGTACGTTAAATGCAGCTGTCCAGGAATATGTTGTGATATTTCCAGGTACAACGAATGAGGTAGCCAATTACAGTTCAAGAACTCAATCAATTTCAAAGCGTCGAAGTATCCCCTGCCACACTGCCAGAAAATGTTTACATCGTTTCCATCTTATTTTTACATGTACTGTTTTCATATGCGTGTCTATTAAATTATATGGAAATATCATATATAGATTTTGCGAAGCTATGTGAATTTTCCCAATATTTACCATATACCGTATTGATTTCATGTGATATTTCCAAAGAAATTTTCATGTGAAAACTTAATAACAAATTTTCTATTGGATATGTGATTTATTTTTCCAGTGTAGTAAACGTAGCAACTATCATCAAAATTAAAAAAAAAACGGCATAAAAATGACTATACCTGTCGTGCCCCGGCTAAAGCACGCCGATGCCTAATCAACTACAAAGCAAAGCAGCATCAAAAGACGGTTCGTTGACGAGGGAACGGAGCAGCTATGGGAGCTGGTACCTTTACTAGCTACCAATACCATATGGGAACCACCAACCAAAAGCACGAACCGCATGGCGCGACGAGAGCACTGAAAACCGGCTGAATCGGCGTTGTATTGAAGTTTGAATCCGATGTTGTTAACCTACTTTTACTGTGTCATGAACTAGCGACTAAAATCGAGTCACTTGACCTTCAAAAATGCATAGCAAATTATTTCGTGTGGAATGCGTTAAAGGAACTGAGATGCTCGTTTGCTGGTTTATAATAGGAGTGCGCCTAGCAAGCCTTTAGACAAATTGTTGACAAGGCCTCTGTTCGAGCAAATTGAATTATTACATTTGGACAACCTTTGAGCTCAAATTTGTTTAGATGTATATTTTATGACATATTTATCCTCATTATATTGATATTAACATTAATGTAGCACTCTCAACGCCTAATTCCAAACCTAGTATGGTGTTGTGGAGTTTAACCGAAAAAGGGAACCTTTGAGGTATGTGTGGGTTCAATGAGTCCAAATGCCACTATCACTAACTGGTGATAGTCAAACTTCGCTTCCAACTTTCTGTCATCAACAATATACGGTACCCTCTGCTGCAATTGTATAACCTTGACTGACTGAAGCAATCAGACGTCGCCTGAGCGCAGAATCTCTAGGCAGCGTTGCAGACGAGGACGACTCGATATGCGTCCTCTAGAGGACTGCTGGTGGACAGTAAAAGCAGCTCAACTGCGAAAGCACCGTTGGGTACGTGAAACGGAGTCGACATATAGCTAATAATAACGCATCGTGGGAAGTAACGTTACAACATGGAACCCAGCAGTACATAGGACGACAAAAATAGAGTCGGAAGCAGCAAACCCGGAACGGGAGCCTTTGGACGGACTAGTGTAAAGCGATCAAAAGGTGGGAGCAGCGTTTCGACGAACATCTGAATGACGAGAAAAATGTAGGCAAGGCAGCGATGGAAATGACTACGTCAATGCAGCACAGAATGGAAACAAACCAACTTCCACGTTGGGGGAAGTTAAGGATGCCGTAGATCAGCTTCCGTCGTCTTTCACGTAAATCGAATGAGTTCGTGGGAAGTAATCGAGCTGGTTTCATTAACGGCCGGTTGACAACGGACCATATCTCCACCTTAAGGCAAATCCTCCAGGAAGTTGTACCTACTATGCGCTCTAATCACCCTCGCTCCAAATGTGCCATGTACAATACGCTTTTGAGACCGGTGGTCCTCTACGGACATGACACTTGGACCATGCTCGAGGAGGACTTGCAACGCAAGCACTTGGCGTGTTCGAGCGGCGAGTGCTAAGAACGATCTTTGGATGCATGCAGAAGCACGGTGTGTGGTGGCGAAGGATTAAGCAGGAGCTCGCTGCACTCTGCGATGAATCGAACATTCTGAAAGTGGCAAAGCTGGTGTTGCTTATTCATCCATTTGGCATAACGCGCGGAGCACAGAGAGCACGAAGGGTGCTATGGCGAGCGTTTTGAGAGCTGCAGCTGCAAACCGACAAATTTTTGACTCAATGCTATCATGAATTTGATCTTGAGTCAGTGGTCAGAGTGGTCAGATTACCTTTCAATAAATACTGTTTTTCGAACGATTTAAGAGGCGGGTCAAGGCGATCCCCTGATCAACGTTTCCCCGTTCTACGGTATACAATTTATTCCTACTAGGGTTTTTTTTACCAAGTACATAGGTGACAGGTTATATCTGATATGATCACAAATCATGATTCTAAATAGGGTCTTGTTCCATTTGGGCAGGTGTACCTATTTTGGGCACTTGCCGCTATAACTAAGTCAATTTTAAACCGATTGATTTGAAATTTTGTACAGAGTTAGATACTGTACGTGCCTAACTCAATGCAAAATTTCAAATCAATCGGTTTGAAATTGACTTAGTTATAGCGACAAGTGCCCAAAATAGGTACACCTGCCCAAATGGTACAAGACCCTATGTGATGATAAGATGGAGTGAATCTTGTCGACGTTTTTTCCAGATTCTAAATGAAAGATTCTTGGAACTCTCAAGCAACCTAACCTATGATTCAATATACATTAGTCAAGGGCCCACAGGGCTACAAATGTAAAAACGTAAATATTCAACAATCAGCATAACTTTACTGAGGATGACGGATTTGATCCCCGGTAGTTCCAGGAACCTTTTGTTATGGAAATTACCTTCACTTCCTTGGGCAAAGAATATCTTCGCGCCATTCACATACGCAAAAATGGCCATTGGCAGAAGAAGCTCTCAGTTAGCCCCTTTTCTATAGAAAGAGGGAATCTACTGATCAAGTACCCGAGAGGTCTCGAGGACCGACCGTAAGGTAGGTTTCGACTCACTAAAACCTCTTTCTTTTTCTTCCATACCTTCATGGTACGCCTTGCAAGGAACAACTGTAGAAGTGCTCATAGAACACTAATCTTAGCAGCAAAATTTGTGTCAGTGAGAAGGTGATGCTAAGAAGAAAAATAAGAAGAAGCAGATATAAACTGTTCTACGCATAGTTCTACGTGTTTTTTTTTTTTTTTTTTTTTTTTTTTTTTTTTTTTTTTTTTTTTTTAAAGACACGGACAACGTCTTCAGCTTTCGGCTGTACAGACTGTTTTAAACTTAACATTAGACAACGGACAACGGAGCATGCACCAGTGGAAACGGGGAAGAAACTATTCTCACGAAAAGTTTCAACGCCCGAAGCGGGAATCGAACCCTCACCCCATAGCATGGTGCGATTATAAGCTTGGTGACCCTAACCGCACGGCTACGAGGCTCATAGGGATTCCCATACAACATGGTAATAATAACCCGAAATTGACTTCGAACGGATGCTATTGACAGAGAAAGCTCTCAATTAACAACTGTGGAAGTGCTTATAGAACACTAAGCTGAGCAGCCAAATTTATCCCAGTGGGAGGTGACGTCATGTAAAACAATAAAAATAAGAAGAAGAAGAAGATATGAACTGTTGTTCTACATATAATTGTCCCATGTTCATAAACTACCATATAACATGGGAGTTAGAGACCGAAATCGAATTCATCGGATGCTATTATATAAATGCATGTAAATGAATTTCTTTTTCGATTTGTTAACTGAATTTTATCATCATGGGGATGTTTAATTGGTATCTACATATCCATGCATAAGATTCAGTATAAAAAAAAACTTTTTCGAACAAAAAATAGGGTCACACGCGCTGTTGATTTTCATCGCAACTACTACAAACATATATGTTTACCTAACATATTGTGACGATTTCAGATAGAACGATCATGATAAAAGGTAATCAACTGGCTCGTTGGTCTCAAATTCTGCACATGAACCATGAAGTCAGCATTAACGCAAGTCCGTCGGAAGTTGATTACTTAATTATACCTGATGGTGATGAGAGGGTCGAGTTAAGCCACACTTTTGGGCGACAGCGACCAATGTGAAGTCTAGTTAATTGACTATCGACCGCCCATTGCGTGGTTCTCCGAATGCGACGGCCCTGAAAATAAAACTTCAATTGCGTATACGTGCAGCTTATATAAGGTGTCGTGATTGCGAACAACAAATCTCAAACGGTCGGGTTCCAAAGATGTGCAGTGTGGAAGGTATGCGAGTTAACGAATGGGATTCATGGGCTATCAGATACTTCAGACATTTAATTACAAGATGGATGACCGTATAATGTCAATTGGTTTGAAATAGGAAGCAAATGAAAACAATAAGAGTTAGATGGAAGTGTCAATGTTTAATCGAAGAGCATAGCAAATACTAAATGTTTATGTTCACAGTTGCAGATGGGAGTAACAACGATCAATTATCACTCTTGATCATCAGTTCAAACTGTATGTAAATGTGCATTGTAAAGATTCTCCAGAAATGGCATAGCATCACCTCACTGAACTTGGTCGGCGCTATATGTGGCTTCATCTTGTATAGAGTCATTAGGTTACAAAATGTATATGATTCACGCATTCAGGAACTAAGTGTAGGAAGTTTGTAGAATGGGAGTTTATTATTGTTTATTTTCGCAAGCTCTCACGATAATTCGTATCAAGCATTATTGATCATTCAACGGCATAGAACATACCTCTATAGCTATATCGAGAGCTATATCAATCAATCTATCATGCGATTTTAATAAAGCATTTGCACGTATTTCTGCCCCGTTTATATGTTTATAGATTAAACAGCATTTTACTCACGGTTTCAGTAATACCTTAGATCCAAAAAATCACAACATTTAATTCGTAACTTTGTAAAGCTGATATTTAGTTGACTAGAGCAAATGTCGTCAGCTTTGGCAGTATTGAACTGATTGTTTTTTGTTTTAATTATTAGGTGGTTTTGGTATTGTTACTTCAAACAATGCTATTGGCATAAATTGTCTAATGTTTTTGTATGAAAAATCATGTTTTTCACGAAAGTTGGACGATTTTGGAAGAATTTGCCTACATTTAGGCGTTTAATGCGGGTCCTTTTGTAGAACGTTAAAGCCTATAAGTAGGCAATTTCTTGTTAAAATCGTCTTACTTTCGTGAAAAACGTGATTTTCGTACAAAAACAGTATGTTACCATCAAGTTTTACTTATAGGTAAAATCAATATGCTTAAGACCTAGCTTAGGACAGAAAAATCTACTTTTTGCGTGCCAATTGCGTGTACAATTTTTGTGACTCCCAGCATAATTGAAACTACAACTAATAGTGAAGTGAACCTCAAAATTTCATTGAAAAATATTGATGTTTGCGTCTTTGGCAGCGGTTTGAAATTTTGTTGTAAGCCCCGTAGCCTACGGGTTAACAAACACATTATTCACAGTTACTATTTAGAGTAACCATATCGAATAGTCCAGACTGACCAACAGGTTGTAAACTAAGGATGTGTATTTACATTTTTTTGTTCACTTAATAGTTATTTACGTAACGAGTTACAAAAAGTTGATTTTTTCAGCACGAGTCGTACATTTATCCAATGAGGCTTGCCGAGTTGGATAAATACGAAGAGTGCTAAAAAATCGAGTTTTGCAACGAGTTCCATACAAAATTTTATGCATTGATTTTTTCATAATGCAACTCATTTGAGCTGCATAATGTTCATAATGCAACTCAAATGAGTTGCATTATGAACATTATGCAACTATTTTTCATTATGCAACTCATTTCAGTTGCATTATGAACCAGTTCGGAAAAGTTGGCCATTATGCAACCAAAATGAGTTAAATAAAATAGAAATTATGATACTGAATTGCATAAAAACTCATTTATATTGAAATGTTTTATAGGTTCTATAACATTTACCCGAAAACCTTTTACCCGAAAGACATTTACCCGAATGACATTTACCCGAACGTCATTTACCCGAATGCGACAAATACCCGAATGCGACATTTACCGAATACGACATTTACCCGAATGCGACACTTACCCGAAAAATAAAAAAATTAAATGTGTACTTGATCCCCATATGATTTGTTAATAATAATTATGTTATAGCCCGGTATCATATAGCAGGCTTTAGTTAGACCTAATAATCATCAGACTGAGTGATCATCAAGCACTCTGGTACAGGACTAACTGGCGATCACAATGCTATTTTAATCAAAGGATTTATGTTAATATTCTGTTCTTTTACGGCTCCATTCAATTAGCCCGAACGCCAATCCGAATCAATCAGGAGGTCGCCCAAAAAAATGCTCACTGTGGATAACTTATTAAAAGTTGTCTTTCATGAACAAGAATAGTTTGTGGAAACGTAAGAAGCAAATGCAATGCATTTATTTATTTATTTATTTATTTATTTATTTATACCTATACCATCTTCAACACTAGGTTGTACAGACTACTAAATTATAGTTATTGCTATGAAAATCATAAGTATTTCAATCTGAAATGTTCTCTTCTTTCATATGTTGACTGTTATTTTCATCATAATTCATTTGTTACGGAATACTTGCCCCAGACCTTGTCAACTGGCTGGCTTTTTGATGAATGAGAATGAAAAAAAATCGTCCAGCCATTCGGCCAAAAAATATTTAGGTCGAAAGTCATGAGGATTAATGCTAAATTGTCATCAAGAATTATGGAATGTTCTTAGCATAACTGAAGAACATCTGAATGTGATGACTTTTTCAGTACCAAGCTATCACATTTTTTTAACACAGGCTGCTTTGAGCTACTTATATACACTTATATACACGGTCACAAACTGGCAGCCATATCGCAAGTATTATCCACTTCTTCTAAGATTTGCCTTCTTTTTAAAATAGGCTGTTCTTTCGAATTTATATTGTCCACCCGTGAACTGTGGATGAGTTGGTCGACTAGTACTGACTAAACTGGTAATTTCTCCATAGGATTTATTCCTTCTTTTCATAAGAGGCTACTTTTTCGAGTTGGAGTTGAAATGTTATATAGTTTTTGCGGACGAACTACTAACTCCATAGGAGACCCGTGAATCCACCTTTCTACCTATATCCTTTAGGGAACTATTATACTTATCTACCGGGGTGATGACCCATTCGGGGAAATGGCGTTTGGAATAATGTCCTATTCGAGGTTATGATGGCATTCGGGCCATGGCATTCAGAGTAAAATGGTAGAGTTTCTTTTACAGACATAGTATCACTGTGTTGTTTGGTGGCCAAACTATTACCTATCCTTCAGAGATTTTCCCTTCTTCTCTTCAAAGGCTGTTCTATCGAGTTGCACTGCTGCATATTTTGTTGGCGTTCGAACTACTAAATGCACAACAAACATTATTGCTGTACAATAGAAAAACAAGCCATTCATAAGCTTAATTTTTGAAATTTTGATTGAATTAGCTGTTATTCAGCTACCATTGTTATTTGGGATGCATATAAGTTTTGTCCTTCTTTCGATTATATGATGTTCTTTTAAATTGCACTCTTGCATTATTGAGTGATGGATTCCAAATCTACATCTAAGATTTTTTCCTTCTTTTAATAATAGGATGTTCTGTTTGGTGAACTCTCTGCAAACTTCTCTGTCAAATATTTTTTTTCTAATGATATGTTGATTTTCCGAGGGTTGTTTTCTAATCGTTTCGAGCTAATGACCATTTGGCCTACAAACAGAGATTTCCCCTTCTTTAAATCATAAACTGTTCTTTGCTTATCAAAAGAACAGCTTATGAATCAAAGAAGGGTAAATATCTAGAGTGAACGCTAACAGCGTTAACACAACAAATCAGTAACAAATTTTGAAAACGACGTATAATCAATGCTACACCGACGTATAATACGTCGTTTTCAAAATTTGTTACTGAAATGTAAGCTGCAGTGATCAGTTTTATTCAAGCATATGCCCTGTGAGTTCCTATCGCGGATCACTTCTGAGAAAATTTGATAAAATGGGTTCTTGAGGAACTTGATATTCAAAATGCTTTTATGCAAATCAGCATCATAATTTCAATTTTATATATCTCATTTTGATATCATAATGTTCAACTTTTTCGCACTGGTTCATTATGTAACTGAAATGAGTTGCATAATGAAAAATAGTTTCATAATGTTCATAATGCAACTCATTTGAGTTGCATTTTGAATATTGTGCAACCCAAATGGGTTGTGTAATGAAAAAAAACATTGCATAAAATTTTGTATGTTACTCGTTTCAAAACTCGATGCTGACTCGTGCTGAAAAAAATCAACTTTTGGCTACTCGTTACATAAATAACTATTCTGATCCACAATACAAAATAATACATGTAGTTTTTAAATTGAACAAAATAAGTGAACCTTATTCACAAAATCATAATTTGTGCATAGTAATAAACTATTCGGGTAAATGTCGCATTCGGGTAAGTGTCGCATTCGGGTAAACGTCGCATTCGGGTATTTGGCATTCGGGTACATGTTACATTCGTGTAGATGGTTTTCGGGTGAATGTCTTTCGGGTAAATGGTTTTCGGGTAAATGTTATAGAACCGTTTTATATGCAAGCTTCATTAGATGGGCCATGGTGTAAACTGTGTATTCAATGCTGATATTTCTACTCTGGAGCATCGCTGATAGGTCGTATTTTAGATTCTGTGACATTTTAGCAGCCATGAGTCATCCCATAAATACTTTCTTTTGCAAGAGTTAGTGGCGGTCTGGTTTATATAATATATGGAACAAGTGAACATGTTCCACATTTTCAAAAAGCTGTCACATTTTTGCGCCAATCATTAATAATATTTATATAAGAAAACAGACGGAAAATCTATTTTGAAGAATACGCCTTCGTTAAAACATAACAAAACAACTAAAGAACACAAACTTCTTTAAAGAGGGGACTACTGCGGCGTTGAGTAATAAATATTTGACCAATTTACTATTTATATGAATTAATCCAACACTTGTTTCTCAAGATGTATATTGTATTAATTGAATTTATTATCCATATAAACTGTTGGGATGTCTAAGACTCAAAATGAAATCCGCAATACCGTAAACCGGGGTCAAATTGATCTCCGGGTCGAAATTGATCAGACGTTTTTCCATTGGATAAAGTATACTTTAAATTGTTTTGATGCAAATATCGTTTAGTATCTGTTTCCAACAGCACAATACATAAATAGAAACTATGTAAAATATGCTCAACCTAACTGCAAAACGTCTGATCAATTTCGACCCGAAGATCAATTTGACCCCGGTTTACGGGACGTCATTCATAATAGTAACTGCTATACAATGAATCAATTGCCTCAAAGCTTCCTGATACAAATAAAAAAGTTATATAAGAAATTTAATCCCCTAACACCCCAACTGGGGATGAAACTAGATATTTTTCGCAAAAAATGTCGGTGTTCGAAAACCACCTTAGTTACATAAAATGTTTTACCCTAGTTTCATTTGAAAAGAGTTGTAGAACACCTTACGATTACTCACATATTTTTCCTAATAAGATTTCTGACCTCACAAATGAATGTTTCAATGGTAGCGAAATTGAGAAAAACCAATGCCGTTCTATTGTTGATGTTAAGTGTACAGTTAAAAACGTATTTTCATGAGTGCTTATCCTTATAGTATACCTTTATTTCCAACACACATTTGAAGCGGATTTTGAAAAAGTAAATCAATTTTTATACGGTTTGGCGATTTTTCAAAGTAGAGTGAAGTTGAATTCTTTAACACCCCATGAGTTTTTAACACCCCATTTTACGGTATGTAAAATCGAATTTCACACTGTTTAAAAATTTGGAATTTAAATATCCTGCGTTGTAATGAGCCAATTTCAAGTGTGTTGACATGAACTAGAAAATTGAATATTAAGTTACTTGTAGTTTATCGATAAAACAACCAATTATAATCAGGCACTGTCCATAAACTACGCAGACCTTTTTTGCCATCTCAAACCCCTTCTCCTCTCGTAGACTTTTGATAATACAAAATTTTTGAAATTTATATGGAGCGTGAACTTAGGCCAGAAAGCCCCCGCCCTCCCTTAGAGTCTACGTAGTTTATGAACAAGCCATCATTTCATATAAAGTTAGAAACTTCATTTGTTTCTATAAAATGGGGTTCCCGGAAGCACTTACACATCTTTACAATTCTTACCCCAACATCACCCCAACTTGCAAGTGTGGTACGCGCGGGTACTCAATACAGCATTTATTTTTCCACAAAAAGTTTGTCGGTTTCACCTTTCTGCCTTTTTTTATTCGTTCACCTTTTCAACCGCTTTTTTATGTTGAAACTACCAAATCTCTGTAGGTTCTAACAAATTATCAAAATTTTCGACAAATGAAAATATTTGTATTATCAAGCAATGTTGCAGTTGAGCAGCATGAGCATGAGATGACCGTACATTTCGTATAGGGTGCCCCAGAAAGTATGGACATAACTTCGAAGCTCTGCCATTTGGAAACGGATGCATGATTAATCTCTATTTTCACACATATCCTGCCTTAATATATTAGCATCAAATGCCAATAATTAGAATTTGCTTTTTACACATCGTTTGAATGCGGTAGAACTTTCCCTAGAAGACCTTTTAAAGCTTCTGCACAAATTGCTATATTTTTCAATAACATTGCTTGACAAATTATTTTCCACATATGAAATTAAGTTTGGGAAAAATTTCAAAAAATATATCCGTGATTTTCTATATGCGTATCTATGATACAAGTATTGGATTGAATTGAAAACATATACTTTCGAACCTGAAAATTTAATTCAAACTCAAAAATCGATATTTTCGAAACTCTGAATTTCAAATACTTGAAAACAAGCTTCTAAATATGTATTACAGCATGCAGAAACAGACAATTAAATTTTACTATAAGTTACATAAATACTACAGCTTCATTAAGTGTAGATTGATTTTATTAAATCTCTTTAAAACATGTTTTAAAACTCGAATGTCTGTGGGCATGTCTCATCCAGAAATAGAAAAAGCGATTTTTTCGATTTTCTCAAAATTCTGAAAGGCCAGTACACACAGGCAAACCATATTCTTATGAAAATTTTCAATCAAGCATCTGAGGAAACATGTTTTCGAATATATCATGCCAAAAAAAAAAAAAACAAAAAAATAGTTTCAAATTTGTGTATTTGGCAAAACGGCAAAAAAGTAGGTTGTGCAGGAGTTTTGAAAGTTCATTTTTAATTTTAAACATTCTGCATACAAAAACACTTTTTAATGTATAATTTTTTACAGGTATCAATAAAAAAACTTTGTATAAAAACACAAAAATATAAAAATTGTTGTTTGTTAAAAAATGATTGTATTCTCGCAAAGTTGTGCTACTACTTTCTGGGACACCTTATAGTTGCTACTCCATTACTCCTTACGGCCATCGGGGATGGGAAGGAATGTAAGCGTGACATCTGTTGCTACTAAAGACCGTGTGTATCTCTGCATCTCCACGATTGTCACAGGATGGAAGTTTGTTAGTGGGAAGCGATAGATATCACCCAAGGAAGGTTAATGAGGCAAAAAATCTGAAAAAAGAAGATTTTCAGAAAATCTATTTTTCATGCATTTTGATCGGGGACTTGAGCTTTGAACGTTAAAAACACAGTAAGCAAGACAAAGTTTGCCGGGGACAGCTAGTATACAATAAAATTATTGTATTCTTCTGACAGTCGGCTGCCGAAAGACTAAATCATATCCAGGTTTGCATAGCTCGCATCACTTACCAATGTGCATTCAGATCTGTGTAACTATGGACCAACATTTTTTTCAGTTTCGGAAAGTTCTATAAGCAGACCTTCGGTCTAAGTATGGGCTAAAGTGTCTCGAGTATACCAAAGTGGTGAATCCTAGTCGTTTTGGCAGGTCTGCTGCTCGATTGGAACTATGGTGATGACAGAAAATCAATTGTTCACATTTTGACTTTTCTTTTATTTGTTTTTTTTTTCAGGTTCGTTAGTATGGGCACACGCTCAGAAAACCGTTCTGATAAACGTGAACAAACAAACGCAAATATGAGAACAAGCAAATATGCACCGCGAACTGGAACTAGTTCCAGCTGTCAATATGGGCGTTCTAGAAAACGTGAAATCTAGTTCACGGTGTACATTTCTTATTATTGTTATCGTTGCTATGCATAGTTCCCGTCTGTTCCCGTTTCCGTGATTGGGAGTGCACGTATATCGGAACGGATTTTTTTTGCGTGCAGTAAGCTTTCACCACTATTAGCAAATTTTTTTAGCGTTGAGACACAAATTATTTTACGCAAAAATCAACAATTTTCAACTTGAGGCGAACCAACCAAGGGTTTAAAACCTCATTAATAAAGACAATAATAATAATAATAATAATAATAATAACAATTTTCATCTTCTCTCCCCCCCTTTGTCACACTTATTGTATAGGACCTCCTAATTTTTTGTATGAGTCGTCACGTTTTGCAAACCCTCTCACCCTTAAGAGCGTGACGTGATTTGTATACAGCCCCTCATGAGCGATCTGAAAAATAAAGCCCAGGAAGAGATGCTGTTCCCTCGAGTGTGGTGGCGCAACGTATAGAAGACGTTTTTGCCCCGGTGAAGGAACGTTACGTAGACCAGACACTGACCATGCTTAACTCGCAACATGAAAGAATAAAATTCACGGTTGTAAAGTAGATTGACCTTTGAATTTGTTTTCTAATATTATTGTTATCATAATTATTATTATTATTATTTTTAAACCATCATTGGGGCTCTAGTAAGCCTGTTGATGTAGATCAAATAAACCAATCCTTAGATGGTAGATGGGAAATTGCCTTCTCGATCTGTTGATTACCAAATGAGGACAACTCCCTCAGATTTGGCATTTATCGTAAGCCAACGAACACAGATCGCTACATTACATCCGATTCCAATCATATTGGTGCCCAGAAGCAGGCCGCCTTCTTTCGATAGCACGCCGGCTTACTATGTGCCGATGAAAAGCGTAGAATTCAAGGAAGAGCGAGAACGAATTCATGCTGCGGCCGAAGCCAATGGGTATGGTAGAAGTCTACATAATTCAAACGCGCCAGGATATAAAAACAAGTATAAAAGAACATAAGAGTGCTGTAGACGCAAACATGTAAGAATATTATTTTCCTACACATATAAAATAAAACATTTGAATCCAAACGTAAAGCTAAACGTCCTTTTTTTTTTGCGTGTAGCACATTACTCTTACAGCTACACTTTACCATACTGTTTTATATACATACGCCACCATCTTGTGGAAGCTCATTTGAAATGAAATATTTCGGCATGAGAGGTCTAAAGCTTGCGATAAAAAAAAACATAGTATATTTTAAGGCGCAAGATTTAAATAAATTGGAATGTACTAATGCGCAATTTCCCAGTGACCTCCCAATCTAATGGTATTATTTGAAAATGCGTTTGAAAATAAAAGAAAATCTCTCTCCCAAAACTGACCAATGCTAATAGAGGATAAAACCCAACTGCTCAGCATTCGGGTGCAATTGCGACTTAATTTAATGACTAATCCCATTTTGAATCGCGAAAGCATTTCTATTCTGGTGGAGTACTTAGTCGTGATCGGACGCATTTTCGCGAAGTGATCAAACCAAAAGATATTTGGAAAGTGGAAAATTAAAATACAAAACGTAGCTTAATTTCTTAACTAAACTCAAAGTTTTAGTTGAATTTTTTGAGTGGTAGAATTTGAACCAAAATAATTAAAACGTAAACGGAAAGGATACAGATGATCAGGCGTTAGTGGCCCAACAACGTGGGCGGCCAGTGCAGGCTTATTGTGAACCACTGCAGAGGGTGGTATTTTTCCACTCTCGATCCGCAATCAACAATCTGTCGGACAACCCGAGCCGTCCAAACCAGTTGCTCGAAACGACGTGGTTGTTTTCCCGGCTAAGCTCGTGTTCGCTTGTCGCGTAATGTCGTGAGGCGTAGAGCTAAGCAACCGAAGCTCGGACTCCACCAATACCGGGGACGCATTCACCCCGATGTCCAACGCTCATGCACGAGTGAATCGGTTTTGGATCATCTCACAACGCCGCAGTTTCAAGCCTTCCAAGCCTCTCCTTGTCGTCGGATGAACGCTACAAAACACCCGCCGAGGGAGCTACGCCTGTAAAGACCTAGGTAAAGACAAGGTCAGATTGTATGGTTCACCAAATATGTAGGGCCTGTATAGTAAATTTAGGCAAACACAATTTTGAATTTAAAACCCAAACGTGACGTCACACTCTTGTTTCACCTGAGAGAATTATAAGCAAACTTGAACTGAAATTCTCAGAATTTGGATTGTGAAACTCCAAAAATTCAACATTTTTGTAGAATAGTTTTTTTAATGAATTCGAATCAATAAATGAATAAATCAAATTAGTTCGAGTTTAGTTGGAACTCTCCCAGATACGGTCGTCACTTGTTAGAATAAATTCAATTTAGGGTTAGTTCCTTGGATTGAACGGCTTTGCACCATTCCGTTTTGGGGAATTTGGAGATTGGAATTCCGTTCAAAGAAATACCATCAGGTTGGGATCTCTGTTAGCGTTAAAGTGAAACGTTATTCTGAAGAAACTGTTTCAACCTGCCTTGAGAAAGGCAGTCTCATGCCGGGGTACTCGCAAATGAGTTGCCGTTGACTTGGCAAACAGAATTAATTGTTACAAACAAACCCAACGAATCCAGCGTTGCGGTCCATTCCTCGAAAAACAACCACAACATAAATTAGGAAGAAGCGATACTGATAAAATGCGTTCAAAATATTTCACATTTGAACTAAGTCAATGATCGTCACAAACACCAAAGAGCCATTAATGAATGAGGATGACCCCTCAATCGTATCGTGCCTCTTCGGCCTAGCCGACCTGAATATACAGTACCATCTTTTCGTTTTTGTACGTGTACGAGCAATGTACGAAAATCAACGCAGTCAGTTGTCCTGTGGATGGGCTAGATCACGCCCGAAACCGGTCGACGAAAAGGTAATTTTAATCTTTTCTTGACGATTGTAAGAACGATAAGTCTTCGTTACAGGGGATGGCCAAAATGTTTGGGATAGGCAATTTTTTGTGTGGTATTGTAAATTTGACTTACTTTTCTCTATTTGGGTGAAAATGTCAAACCGGTATAACTTTATTCGTCGTGAGAAAATATTACATTTTATAATGTCGCATGGAGTATCAATATATTGTTGATAAACGTTCAAAATTTCATTCCATTCGGTTCACTGGTTTCGGAGATATGACAGTTCAAAAATTGGTTGTCCAAAAGATAGTGTTTCACGAGAACGGTTCTAGCTTCGCGAAAGATTAACCAATCGAGCACAAATTTGTATCAGTGATGCACAAATAATAGGTTGACAAACAATCGAAATTTGAGAATTTTTGATGCACTCTATGAAAAGTTACAGCATGTTGTTTTTTTGGGAGAGAAAAAAAAGATGCCTATCCCAAACATTTTGGCCACCCCCTGTATGTCTTGTCTCATGTAGCGACTCGTGTGTTTTGATCATTTATTTAAATTTCTGATAATTTTTAGTCAATAATAATGTAAACATCAAGTTAGCTTAAACGTATTTATGAGTATTTACTAAATTATATGCTGGATTGAAAACGCATGCCAAAACTTGAATGCTGTTATTTAATAGAATATATTTATTGAATTGCATAATTATAAATCATGTGCTCGAGTGAAGCGTTATTTTATTGAATTTTTGATAGGTTTAGATTAAAAACGAAACAACTCAAACTACTCTAATAATACATTTGTTGCCGCATTGGTTCCCTCATTAAGCATGTGGCTCCCATTTTCATACTACGAAAAACAAAGGATTGAAGCGCTGTTTGTTTTGTTTCTAAATTTTATATTTTTTGTTAGAAGTGAGCATGCATGAAAACAAAAAGATCGGCATCAATCGGTGCCGTATTCGCTTGTTTTCGAATAGGATGAATATGGGAGCGTGAGATTACTGATGGCACACATACCCTATATCACCGAATTAACACCGATTAACGAAATAAACTATACTAACGTATTTCTCACATACTCTAACGACTTGGTCAAAGTGAAATCGATCATCAAAATAGTGTTCTAAATTACTCCTGATCGGTATATAATCTTCAAGCATGATTAATTTAAAATTTTCACCGATAGAACAAATTTTGTTGTCAATTTCAAATACTAAGTGCTCGAAACTATCGTTTTATTATATTTTGCCTCCTGAGTCGTGAATACTGAATTAGGTTAAAATCCATACTCACTCAATCTGGTGCGGCCTGGGCTTCCACACTGAATACCCTGAATCAGTGCTGAAAATGTTATTTCAATATATCTAGATTCAATCACCTACCCGCTCTCACTTCAATTTTTAAGGTCAATGTCTTCGACTATCTTCGAAAAATGCCAATTGATATTCATGATGAATATCAATTAAAGTAGAATTAGAAGTATCCAACCCCGTCTTAAAGCGGGATATAGATTGAGCAATTTTGTATGTTTTATTGCCTGGGTAGTTTATGGCTGATAGTAAGGACTGTTCTGCACACATCAAAATGCTGTTTGGTGTCTTTAAAAGCGTATTTACAATTTGAAAATCATTGAAAAAAATATGTTTTGGCCATCTTTCAGATGTCATTGTTCCTCTTGTATTGAATCGCAATAATTACCTAATTTAAAATTTTCTCATATCATTCCATCATAGTAATAGAGTTTAGTGAAGTTAAATACACTCTTTATTTTTTTTTTAAATTACACGAAAAAGAGGGTATTCTGCTTAGGGAGATTTCTACACCATGGCTTAAGCGTTAAACCAGGTTTAAGTATATGGGTAAGCCTGGCTTACCGGTAAAGCCGAGGTGAAGAAATCGACCCTAAGCAGAATACCATCTTAGAATTACACTAGTTTTGAACCTTTTAATTCCTCCCAAATTGCTTATCCTTTGACAGATACGCATATCTGTCTGAGCGGATAACTGACACTGAGAAAGATTACAAAGCCGAAAAACGCGCATCTGTCAAAGGAGAAGCAATTAGGGTGGAATTAAAAGGTACAAAACTAATTACATTCGTTCGAAGGGTGTGAGGATGTTCAAAAATAAAAATTAGAAAAAATAAAACCAAATTTCATAAAATTGTGAATTAAAAAGAATCACTTTCTAAGACATGTTTAACTCGATTTAGATGACGAAAAATTATATTTAGATCAAAATCAATCATCATTTAAAGGCACACTCTAAAGTGTTTTTTTTTCATTTTATATGTGAATTTCAACATCAACCAGTTATTGATTTTATTTTATTTCAGCGTATACGATATTAGGAAAATTGACCAGATGTTTTCGGAAATTGTTGGCATAGTTTATCATGGAATCGGTAACTAGTGCAACAATTATCGCTAGAACCAAATAGCGTCAATGAAATTTTGAAGTTTCAATAAAGAAAGATGTGGTTTTGTATTGATGTTTGTAAAATTGATTGCATGCTTCATTGATAATTTGAATCTCATAACTTTTCATTTGAATTTTACTGAAAAAAAAAACAAGTTTCAGGTACATACCTACGTTAAGCACACAGAGTTAAGTATTCTCTCAATCAATCACGCGTGCCGTTTTCTATCCCTTGGCAGCTGAATGTAGATTTCTGATTCTGAAAATGGTTATTGAGGATTGGCACCAACAAAATGCATTCGCAGTGGCACAGCAGTGTACATGCACTGCAGAAACCGAACGTCCTTCGAATGTCTGCATATGATCTTGAAAAGTTCATTCGCATGATCAGGTTCGTATCAGTAGCGTGGCCACCACGTGAAAATGAATCTACTCAGAACGGTCTATATGTGAAAAGTTGTTTCCATTCTGATGAAAAAACCAAACAGCCTCAGTTGAAGCCGGCCATACATTACGCCAAAGTCTAATGCCATGGAATCGTTAAAGTTATACTTCCATAGACTGCAGCGTTGGCAGGTTGTCGAGTCTGCACGCTGGCATCTAGAGAGCCATTTGACATTGGCAGCAAATATCAACTTTGCAAACGAATGTGAAACTGCATGCAGGGCCATAATTAGCCGTTCGTTCGCCGATGGAAAAGTTATTGCTGTTTTCATTTCGCAAGATTTTCCGCTGAAAGGCTGAAGTCAGTATCTAGCGCTAGGCAAGAATCTTTTAAGTGCTGTCAATACATTCTGCAGCGAGGGATATTAGGAGTTGAAGCTGTCCGTTGGCTTCAAATGAAACTGTCGAGGTCAACCAACTGCGGCACATGAATTATGTAGGTATTAAAGCACGATGCATTCATGTCGCTGCCGTCCAGATTCGTTTTGATTTTTTTTTTGGACTGGCCAATCGGGAAACTGACAGTACTTACTCTGGAATAAACTTCAAGAAGAAACTTGAATTCTTTTTTATGAATTATAAACAGTTGTTAAAATCGAAAATGAAACTGAAAAATGAGTATCCGATGAAAACAGAACCTATATGCCCGACTATACCAACATAACAAAATTATATCTTCATGGCGTAGTGTCTTCACTGGACAAAAGTCTGAATCTCAGCTTAGTGTTCTATGAACAAAGTTCTACCGCAGCTATTGACTGATAGCTTCCTCTGCTAATGATCTTTTCGCATGTGTATACCCGAGGAGGAACGAATAACTGCCACATATCTGCAGCATACCAAAGTCTGGTATCATACCAAAACAAGGTATTGGTCGGCTACCTAAGTATTGAAAATAACTTATTTTGGTATTTTGAAGGTATTGATAAAATACCTCAACGAGTTATTGGTTTGGTGTTGAGGACTGCTTGAGGTATTATTCAATTATGGAAAAATCGCTATTTGTATGGAAAAATCGCCGATTATTATTTAGGTATTGCCATACCTGAGGTCAATTATTCACGTGTTATACCCAGAATATACACCAGTTATTATTTTAGGTATTTTACCTCTTATGCAGGGCTGAAGTATTACATTCAGGTTGTAGGTATTCCCGAGCAGGAGAAAATAGCTGAAGAATACCAAACTCAGGTATGGAAAACCAAATACCTACAACCTGAATGAGGTATTAGGTAGCCCTGCATAAGAGGTAAAATACTTAAAATAATAACTGGTGTGTATTCTGTGCATAACACGTGAATAATGACATCAGGTATGGTAATACCTAAATAATAATCGGCGATATTTCCATACAAATAGTGATTTTTCCATAACTGAATAATACCTCAAGTAGTCCTCAACACCAAACCAATAGCTCGTTGAGGTATTTTATAAATACCTACACAATACCAAAATAAGTTATTTTCAATACCAGGCTAATCGACCAATACCTCATCTTGGTGTGATACTTGACTTTGGTATGCTGTAGTTATGTGTCAGTTATTCGTTCCTGCTCGGGATTAGGTTTTCGATACCTGAGTTTGGTATTGTTCAGTTATTTTCTCGTGCTCGGGTATACTGTGTGGCAGGATCCCTAAGGACTTCTAGCCCGTCAATGCCACACTGGGTCTAGGTCATCTAACTACAACCTCGCGTAAATCTCAATTGGCCATTCTTAACTCGCTCTTCTCCTCCACCTGCATTATACCCAAGTAATTATTTTGATTCTACATATTCGTTTTTATGATAGTTTTATCAAATCATTACATGTTCTAGTTGATCGTATCGTAATTTCAGTCGAGCACAATTATTCGTCATCAATATGTGGTTTTCATCCTTCATCTTTCTTTCTTTATTAGGAGCAGGGGAAAACCCACTTGAGTAGAGCAACATTTAGCCCATCCTCAAATGGGTGCAAAACCTCCTCATCTTTTGTATCAACAGATTTTACATAGTTTCCAAATGATACATTTTTTCTTACTTCTAACATTAATATTAAACATTACTTAACCTATGAATGACTTAAATACAATGTATTGCTTAAGAGGCCTCTATATTTTTTTCCGGAGAACATAACGGGATAATATATAGTCGAACTCGGAGGAACAGCGGTTGAACTGGCGGACCATACTATTGAGGGGTTCATTGTGAGCATAATTAGTGCGGGCATTCCTTAGAAAAAAGAAGGATTTGGTTCGAAGTTTGGGGTAAGGAATGCTGAAGTTCAGCTGTGATAACAAACGAGAGCAATCAATTTTAGATTGTAGAAGATCCGAGATAAGAGTTTTTGGAACATCACGACTTAAAGACTCCAGCCCAATAAGTTTGCAACGGTCAACGTAGCTCGGTAAATCATGAGGGTTGCTCCATGGAATATGACGCAAAGAGATAGCATAGCATAGCATAGCATAGCATAGCCGACCGTACACATCCTGGAGTGGCTGTCGATAGAGACGTTGAATGCGCCAGAAAATTTGCCTGGGACTTGACAAACCTTCATTGAACGACCTCTTTGTTCGACACCTGGCCAGGTCCTTACGATCAGCGGGGATGGGTAGGAAATGTTGATTAGATATCTACTCAGAATATGTCCAAGAACTTGGGCCACTTCATAGATATCTGGAGTTGGAAGTTGGATGGGGTTTTGTAGGATGCTTTCCTTGGCGAAAAAGCAGATAATTGGTACCGTCAAACGGGGTAACTTGCAACAGCGGTGTAACTTGCAACACGATGACATACACTAAATATGAAGCATTTTCTAATAATAATAAAAACTAGTATGCCCTACTATTTCGGTTATAGAGATTATGTGTATCATGGATCGATTTAGTATAAAAATTAGCTTTGTTTCTTTGTTTATGGTTTAGCTACACTGTTAAAACGGATCGCTCATTTTATGCCATAAAAACAAGTATGAAAATCGTGCTTCACCTCTCCCTTATGGTAAGTGCGATAAGTCTGATGACCTTGCTTGCAGTTAGGATACCTAATAGTAAGCTTAGCTAAACGATAAAAGTTTGATAAACTTATCGACTAAGTAATGTAAAAAATCATTATTATATTCGACAACCACTATGGGGTAACTTGCAACAGTTGAATTTGACGAAACCTTCTATTATTTATCTTCATTTTACGATATACTTGACAGAAACAACCGAAATTGATCATTTATTGATTACGTAATGCGTTCATTTTCAAATGACAATTCATTTTTTACATTTTTTTGCACGTGACCTTCAAACATTGTTAAGAAATACCACATTTTGAAGTTTCATTCATGTTTCATCATCATAAAAGTTCAATTTTTGTTTATGAACGCTGTAAAGCAATCACCAATATCAAGTCTGAACCTAGATGGAGTAAACTATTTCAGTTTAATACCCAAATTAGCGAGTTTGAAATTTAAAAAGTAGAATAGATGTGCTTCAATCATGTTAATTTAGCTGAAATTGCCAAACACCACTTCAAACTGAAAACTACTTGAAGATGACTCACTCTACCTTTTCAAGAAATGACAATAATCATTGTTGATATTTTGTAATGAGTGTTAAGTCAAGAGAATCATATATATTTTGTGTTTGAGGGACGTGAGACCTGTTCCTAAAAGATATACTCTCGCTTGCAATAACTATCAATCCTTTCATGAAAAATTATATGTCAATTGGTTAGTGTACATCTTTTCATGGTATGTTTCATGCATAACATCAAAATTTTACAATACGACTAAATGCTAGAATGTTAGTGCTGTTTAATGATAGCTAACTTAGCTTCATGTCCTATGTTGCAAGTTACCCCACAGATGGGGAAACTTGCAACAAGCATGTATTTCGCACCTCCTGATTAGGTGGCAACGTATTTTGGTAAACCAAGTGCTGCATAGTATTCTACTCGGGGTAATTAGCGTACACGATGCTTCACAGGATGTTTCAAATGTTTAGATTTTCAATGATATTGCTTCAAAGTCAAAAAGTGTTGCAAGTTACCCCATTTGACGGTACATTTTTTTAGGATAATAATATTTTTATTTACCTAAATTAATCTGAAAAAGAAAATTATTAATTATGTGATGTGGTTGATGACAACCACCAGTGCAGATCTTGCCATGTCGTACGGTTCCTCTTAATACATAACATATTAAGATTTCCGTCTTGTGGTTTGTTCCCCAATGGTGTCCATGGAAGATGACGCAAAGAGATACGCAGAAATTTACGCTGAATTGGCTCAATGCGGTCGATGCTATTTTGATAATACGGCGTCCAAACAACAAAAGAGTATTCTGGGATAGTTAGGTCAATCCTAGAATACACTCAATTTCTTGGGTTTGTGCACACGTAAGAACTATTTATAACCACGAGACGCGACAACGAGAACAGACACAACACGTTTTGTTCTTTATAACGATTAAAAAGGATTAATAATTACCTTTTTTGCCGACCGGTTTCGGGCTCGACGCAGCCCATCGATGGGACGATGTCCGACTTATTACTATTGGTTGCGACACACATATTCATACTACATGAAATATACTGCATTTTCAGCTTCGTCAAATGGAAGAGGGATGATTATATGGGAGCATCATCCTTATTCATCAATGGCAGTTGGCAGTAGCTATGTGCATTGATTCCCAAGCATTGAGGTGCGGGGTTTTTCTAACAGTTTTTAACAGCTTAGCTTGTTCCCAATTAACTGTGTGATTTTCGGCCAAAGCATGTAATGCCACACTCGATTCGTTCAGCCTACCATTCTCAACCGCATTCCTATGTTCCCGCAGACGAACTTTCAATTTGCGGTGAGTTTGTCCGATGTAAATACACTGCTGGACAATCTTTGCAGGGTATTTGGTAGATTCCAGATTTTTCTTCGGTGGGGATCTTATCCTTGAGATTGCACAGCAAGTCCTTCAGAATGTGTTGAACCGAATTTGTTAATTTGTGATTGAAAGGGAGGCTAATCCTTCGGACATCTTCTTTCTCGGGTTCTAGATTTGTGGCATTCCTTCTATGTTTCTTTCTTTCGTGTTTGCGAAGAATTTTGTCAACGAAGTCTTTTCCGTACCCGTTCAGCTCCGCCGCTTTGTGGACACTACTCCTTTCTGCGATGAAGTCTTCTTTTTCCATCCTAGAATACTCTTCTGTATACGCACAGTATAGAGATTTTAGGCACTGAATGTTTTTGAAATGTTTAGCTATACGAAAAATAATACCTAGGCTTCCATCAGAGGTTACATAAGAGATGTGCTCTTCAAATGTCAAGTTGGAATCTAGTAGCACATCTAAGTCCTTGATCACACTCTCTCTTTTAGGAATTACAGATCCAATTTTGTGATCAAAAACAATCGGAGCAAGTTTCCGGGAAAAGGTGGCGTTTAAGCCCTTGCGATTTCTGTCACTGGGAAACACGTCCAGCTGAGATTGAAGAAAAGTAGCATCTTGATTGTCGTTGACGACCCAATACAACTTAAAATCATCAGCAAATAAAAGTTTAAAAGACTGAAGTTGCAGATTGATGTCGTTCAAATAGAATAAACATATTAGGGGAGATGTTTTAAAAACATCTCCAAGATTCAGTCCTCAAAGCAATAAACACAACAAAAAATCTTATTGTCAGTTTTGAAAGGCTTCCGTAGTTATCTTGTTTCTTGTGCAAGAGCATTCTTGCGTGAGAACAGTTTAGTACATAAAAAAAAAAACTCAAGCATTCGATTTTGATTCTCATCGATCCGTTTTCGCTGCCAATTAAGAACACCCATCCAGCAGAAAAACGACCTCGACGCACTGCAGTGCTAAATTTCTCCAGTCACAACATCCGAAAAGAGGTTGGGTTGGTTATCCAGAATATCGGTTCCCGTGCAAACGGTGGCCAATTGATCGGCTTTCATATCATGATAAACATTATGAAAACCAACAACTACTTAGGGAACAAAGCCCAAAATGCCAAGATGGGGTAAAATGGCCCAACTCATAAAACCATTCCTGAATGGGACTTGATCATTGCTATAGGTAAATGGTGTCAAGATGTGTTTGCATCCATCATTCTTCTAGAAACTATGCCACCAAACACACGAAAAATCCTTTGATTTCCCAATGGAAATTGGCAACTTCCGGCTTTTCGTGCTTGCAATTAAGGTTTTCTGATGATTTTATTACCAGCCAAGTGTTTCCAACGAGATTGAGGCACACATGGAGACGCATGGTTGTTGATGTCTAAGTTTTCCATGTTAGGGGTCATTCAAATATTACGATCATCGTTTTGTGGGGAGGGGGGTGACACTCCATTTATTGAGTATACGAAAAAAGCGGGACAGAGGGGGGAAAAGGAGTCGGTAATGCCCGAAAACTGATGGACGTAATTTTTGAATGTTTTCATGTAGTGGCATCTTACCCCATGGCAGATGGTCGTTTTGCACCACTTCCGTTTTACGAATCAGTTTTTAAAATCGCTCAAAATCGATGAAAATGCAATAGTTTTGTGAATATTTTTGCTGAAGTATCGAGCAAATATTGTCTAGTTGCTGTTACCACTTTGGAAGCCTAACAAATGAGGCTAATTATCATTGAAAACGATGAAAATTTGAAAAATGGCATTTTACCCCACTTGACCCTACCTGTTGGAACTGCTGGCCGGAGTAATGAGATACTGCACCGCACCGAGGGCAGCTGTTAATTAATTAATTAGTTAATTACCGCCAAGCGGGGCTACTTTTAAAATGCAAGGCTACTTTGGACAGTTTTGAATATGGATTTTTTTTTGATTCAAAATATGGTTAAAATCTGTTTGATGTCTTTGGGACTATTATGAAGCAATACGGGGCCCATATAGCCGAGGCGGTAAACGCACGGGTATTCAGTATGACCATGCTGAGGGTGACGGGTTCGATTCCCGGTCGGTCCAGGATCTTTTCGTAAAGGAAATTTCCTTGACTTCCTTGGGCATAGAGTATCTTCGTGCCTGCCACACGATATACACATGCAAAATGGTCATTGGCAGAGGAAGCTCTCAGTTAATAACTGTGGAAGTGCTCATAGAATACTAAGCTGAGAAGCAGGCTTTGTCCCAGTGAGGACGTTACGTTTGGTTGAAATTGTTTTTCAAGGGCCGGTCATTGCTGGTCATGACGAGAAAAACCATCGAATATTGTCGCGCTTATCTTTTATTAGAGTCCTGCGGCGGTCGTACGCTCGCAAGGCATACCGCCGCATGACAGTCGCAAGGCAAAACAAAAGAAAAAGTGATCCCGCCAAAAACAAAAGCATTTGGGTTTCGCGAAGTGACAGATGTTTTTGAATCTATTTATGACGATCGGCAAGAGTAGCTCAGTGGAATGAGTGTTCTTGCTGTCAAACCCCATATAGTGGAATTATATACTTTTAAATCTGGTGACGCTGTTATGATTAGTGACTGTCGCGCTAATATCAGAAGCCAGAGGCAGATAATCGCCATATTCTGATTTTTCTTGAGAGGCATGATAAACCAAAAAATAAACATAACGTATCAGAAGTCATGTGCTCTGTAAGCATTGTTTCTACAGTTCATATATTTCAAATGGTTGATCAATTCATTCAAGATGAATCAACGTGACACAATCGAATATTTGTATCGTTATACCGTTTCACCTAAATAAAGCAATGATGGTCCCATTTTTAAGACTGTCTATATTACAATACCACGCTGCTCATAACAGCAAAGGTAGCACAACACCATCTAAAAACGCATATATCAATTGAAATATCGGTACAATGTAGTTTTCTGAATAACCCTGGAATTTAAAATGCAGTTTTGTTTTAATTATAAATGTCCAAAGTAGCCCCCATGTGGTTCTATATGAGATGTGTCCGATTGGTGTATGAGCACCTTTATTGTTTATTGCTGGATTTAGTAGTGTAAAAAGAATCCCCACACGATGGTAATTTAGATTTTCGGCAAACTCTAAACAAACGGAATGAGATGAATATTATGTATCAATATATAGATTGTAATTCTTATTAGGCAAACCCAAATGCTTTTTTTTCTGTTCGTTCATAGTCGTGGGAAAGAAATGGTTAAAGCAAAAGTTTAAAAACAATTTCAGTCTTGAAGCAAACGTTTTGAATGTTTCAATTTCTTTTTACTTCCAGGAGCAACGTTCGACCAGCATAGATAAAAATAAAAAGCATTCAACATGCTGATTATTAACTATTAACCACGTATAAAAGGACAATATTCGGACCACCGAACGCGTTCATCTCGCAAAACATATTGTAAGTATGACATCATTCAATGTATTTCTCTCGTATTTTACAATAACGATTCAGTTTGTGCAGTTTCTAGCTGAAGACGGTGTAAACTATTTTTTAAATATATTGTATGTTCGAATCTGTTGCAAGAATCTATAAGGGAGTAGATGTTATTGAAAATCTTGAATCCTCAGATTTCCTTTTGGCGAGATTCATCAACTATGTAATAGGAAAATGAAATTTTGAAATCTTTTGCCCCGTGAAGCGGGGTAAATGAAAATCTGCTACACTTTTCATTATATGTATAATAGGGTGCCTGTACCAGTTATGTCACTACCAGGGAAAATGAAGAAACGAAGCCAGAGCTACTTTTAGTATTTAGGGGTAGGCGGGGCAATAAGGACACCCGGGGCAGAATGGACACCCTCAATATTTTGAAATATGCGAACTTTTTTGAACTTTTAATGAATGGAGAATATTGTCCATTTGTCAAAGAAGTAGTTTCAGGAACAAAACATTATAAATTAAAATTATACTTGATTTTACACGAAAAAGTTGCGTCCTCCGTTTTTGGGCATGGAAATTATAATTTTCACACCATCTGAAATAAGATTTAGTGATTAATTTATTGCAGGTCGATTAAAACCTGATATTTCTAGAACACATGCAAGTAGTTTTGCTGTATCTACATGCTTAACATGTTTATATTTTCTTCTTTATTATATCAAAAATCAAGTTTGGAAATATCTTCTGCTGCCGGGCAAAATGGATACTCACCTTTTTGAAAGAAGCGGCAAGGGAAAAATATAACCTAAATCACGAACCAACCAAATTCTTTGATTTCAGTATATTTTCGGTTAAATGTTCACTATAGTAGTTCATAGGGTGAAACAAATTGGTCAAAAAACGACAGAAGTGGAAAATAGTTGTTCTAGGCACAGCTGTACATGCCGACAAAAACGAAGCTTTATCCAAAACAGCCTGAATTTAAATTGACTGAACAAAAATGAACTACTTTGGCGCATTATTCATCCATAATAGTTGTTTTGTAAAGAAATGACTTAATAGGTGTAAATAATGTACGAAATTCGTGAAAGTCTCATGGTGTCCATTCTGCCCCGTATGCTTGAAGACGGTCATGAAAAACTAACATTTTTCAAAACATTTTTTGAAGTGGATAAATCATTTTTCTTCGTGAGCATTCTTATGCAATAGATGCTAAATAGATTTTAAAAGGATACATGTATCAAAAAACTAAACTTTTTTGACATCTTGCCAGGTAAAGTTGGCAAAAACCTTAGGGTGTCTATATTGCCCCGCCTACCCCTATTATAGCATGAGCCAATGGTAGGAATCACAAGCATTATTTTACCAACTCCATGAGATATAAGCATATCAAGACATCGTTGTTTTTAAGCTAAAATTGCCCATAACATTTGAACGACAAGACCCAGCAACATGCAATGTTCAGAACAAATATGCATCATTAGTTGCTCTTCAAATGCTTCAAAGCATTGCCCATAACATTTGAATGACAAGACCTAGCAACATGCAATGTTCCGAACAAATATGCGTCATTACTTGCTCTTCAAAGCTTTAAAGCTCACAACTTGGAAAAAAAAATCAAATAAATAAAAGTTATTGCGGAAAACTCGTTTTTGGGGGGATCACCCTATATCAAAACTTAAAATTGACCTACTATGTTCAAATTAAGAGATAGATAAAAGGTGTATTCGGTAAATTTGCTCGAAATAGCATTGCCTACAACTTTGCTAAAGAATTCGACCGCGTATGACGACAAATTAAAAAGTTCTATTCCAGATTTGTGTTAAGGCGAGGACCACTTTAATCAAACAAATTTGGAAAAGATGCAGCAAACAAATGCAAACAACTTCTCTGAAGACACCAAACGCCTACAATTAACGATAACAGAGATAGGGATTTTTTTCTGCTAAAACCTAGATTCGGACCATTGTGCACTGGGGCAAGAGTTCGAATCTAGTGTTTGTGGTATTTCGCTAACCCAGCATTTCGACACTTTGGTAATTGGAATACCTTAAACCAATTAATATTTAATGTTGAAACTGGAATACACTTTAAAGTTCTATCTGGATTTTACCCAAATCAGAGTTGAATTTACTCCGCCAAAAATTTGTAGTTTTGCGCCAAATTCAGATAAAACAACATTTTTTTCAACTTTGATAGAATTTTCTCACTAATTCCATCCTTTTTAGAGAAAATATGTACATTTTGCAGAATTTTAGGATTTTACCTAAAGTTGCCACATGACTCGAATTCGATTTCATTACAATTTTATTTCATGCGTTGGAAGGACCATCGCATATTACATTTTTTTTTATCAAAAAACAACACTTTGTCATAAATTTTCGAAATATTAGTCAATTTTCATATTTGTTGAGTGAAAAACTCTTTTTTAAAAAGGCTTTGAGCAACCTTGACACACGGAAGATCTAATTTGAATTAAGCTCAAAAACTTCAAAAGAAAAAGGCAAAATTATCCGATAGCCTGTTTTGTACTGTTATATCTCCGGATTCCATGAACCGAATGCAATGAAATTTTGAGCGTTTTATAACTGAAAAAAATTGACTTAACTTGAATTGCTAACACGGAAAAATATAGCCATTAGAATCTTTCTTTAATAAAATGCCAAATTAGCCAAAATTTCATCGCTTCAAAATTCAAGATGGAAATTATGACTCATTCATTAACTTTAATATAAACATGTTTTGGAAGGAAGTGACAAAATATCCAGCAATAAATTTAAAAAAAAATGTGGTATGCCTTTTAAAAGTAGACCAATTAAAAAAAAAACATCTAATAAATAAGTCATTGATGCTCAAAATTTTATTGCATTCGGTTCATGGAACCCGGAGATATAAAAGTTCAAAGTTGACTTCTAACTGCATATCCCGATCTTCCTCAAATTTAAATCATTGGTATACAACTAGTTGACCAACTTCCAGTAAACATTTGAGATTTTTTGAAGCACTTTTCGAAAAGTTACAGCTAGTTGACAATTTCTTGAAAAGTGAAAATTTTGCCTGTACCGATCATTTTGTCTATCCCCTGTACAGACAACGTCTTTTAGAACCATTGGAAATGTAAGACCAATTATCCTCAGATTTTTTTTTTTTGGCATGACAATACCAAAGTATTTGTTTGCTTCCACTTGCCTCGGGAGTCGGGATACACCTTACCCATTTTTAACATACAGGCTCAGTGCACCATTCTGGCTATAGTGCCTCAAATTCGCCATAGTTGATTTTTAACTTTTAACGATGCACATCAACAAGAATTTTTTGTGAACAAAATATCACGTTTAAAAAAGATGGTTTCTCTCATTTACACTTCAGAATTTGCTTTAATTATCATAGAAATAAATCATTTTCCTTAAAATTTTTGCATCCTTGCACCCTTTTTCGTCATAGTGTACCAGTTATGGCTAATCCTATAAGAAGTCCATGCAAATAGTGCGAAGTGGAACCGAAATAAGAAAATGTGACCATAACTGGTACATGGTTCCTATCATTTGTAGAAATAGTTTTCCTTGAGTAGTGACATAACTGGTACCCTTATAAAGCCTGTACCCGCAATAATCGGGACACAGAAGTACGGCAGTAGCTCTGTTATGAATCGGTAAAATTGGCCAAATAATTGACTGAGAAATCTTTGGTGTATGTTAATTATTTGTGCCAAATTTCATAAAATCGATGTATTACTTTTAGCTGTGGATGAAAAACAAACAGACGCGGTTTTAAGCATTTTGTACAATCATGACCAATTTTCATTCGCATAGTAAATGGTTCTTTTACGCTACAGTTCAACATTCTGTGATGATAATTATGAAATTTCATTAGCAGTTATGATACTTATAGGTACACTTTCTTGCAAAATTTCATCAACTTTTGTCAATTGATTCGAAAGCTACTGGTGTTGATAGGGGTGAGTGTTAGTGAAAATTTTTCGTGTTTTTCATGTGCGATGTTTGCCTATTCATAACTTTTGAATTTCTCTACCAAATTTAATGAAATTTCCACAGAAAGTAGTTGATTATGTGTATGTTATGTCTGCAAAATTGGATGATTATTGGTAAAGTACTTTCAATAGTACAATCGAAACAATAAGGGGTGCTGACTAATTGCTGTCTGAGGGGCTAAAATCACGTTCAGTCCCAATACATTTTTCGATTATAAAGTTGTTCATAGTGCATCGATTTTTTTGAAATTTTACCTATGCAACGAATGTAGATTGAGAGATTTGTGTTCAAAATTTCAGCCATTTCCTTTGCCAAATTCTAAAGTTGCAGCCCTGACAAGCAAAACTAGGAGCTGTACAAAATTCAATGGAATACATTCTACTCTTTCATTGCTATTTACAACAAAAAGTACTGCACCGATTCACATGAAATTTTGTAGGTGAAATGAACACATCTAAAGATGTTATTGGGCCAAATTTGAGCAATTTTAATGTATCTATGACAGAGTTACAGCTGTATTTCTGTGTCCCGATTATTGCGGATGCAGGCTTTATTTATCCTATTATAAAAACTGGTAAATTGATGATGATGATGATGATGATGATGATGATTGTGTACCCACCATCAGCGCAAGGATTACCTATGGCTGCAGAGTCATACCAGAAGGGAATGATCTACCTGATGGTTTGTTGTAGCAGGGTAAGTCAAATTTACTGGATACCTTCGGAAGACAACGCGATGATTGTTATCTCGTGACAAAGTCTGGCCACCCCACGAACATTTGTCCAGAAACCAGTTCATTTAGCTTCCTTGGGCTACCCCTCCCAATATCCCAAGTATCATGTAATTTGAATATATTTAATTATATAGTTGACCAATTACCTGATTTTACCTGGAACAATAAATATTATGATTATGATACATAGAATGTTAATAGACTTACATTACAATTATAACTTTATTTACCTGAACAGCGCTGTAACAAATTGTTATTTTATTAAAGTTGAAGTTAAAATCAAGCAAATAACACGGAAACAAATGGTATATTAGTAGTAAAAAAAACAGTATACAAAAATAAAACAAAACACAGACAAGTAAACCAAATTTTGATCTTATAATTTCCCTGCATTTAAACCAAGCTGGAAATTTACGAAATCAAAATTGGTTATGGTAGATCTTACGCCGTAACGCACCATTATAAGGTGATTTACCCACGTTACGGGGTATATTATAAAAAGTGATGAATTATGCACAAATTATTTCCGTTCTTTTTTGTTATGCGTGCTCACTCCAAACAAAAACAATAATAAAATTAAATAGAATTGTTTCAAGCACGGTGAAAATTTTGTAAGGTACCTACTTCATTAAAGCATGTCAACCGGAAATGTCTCTTCAGCTTATCGTGGCCGTCCATGCCTAGAAAAAAATGAGTTGCAATTTTTTACCTTTGATCCAACGATTCTTCTTTATATGTTGCATATAATGAAACAATAAGTCGATTTTCTTAAAAGTGCTGATTTATTCAGCAAGAATAATTGAGAGTCAAATTTGAAACAATTAAACGTTTGTTCCGCCATGGGATTTTTATATACGCACTATGACAACGTTTCCTCCCAACTGAATGCGGACGTATCGAAAGACTTGAATGAGCCTGAAGCGAAGAGTACATATCTCGAACATGCTTCCGCAGAGAAACACTGATACTCGCAATGGGTAGGCCGCTTGCCGAGAGAGGCATACCGGAACCTTGGATGAGTCAAAGAAGAAACGCTTTGAAAGTTTAAGGCCATCTTCTTCTCTGTGGTTGGATCGCATAAGGGAAAAAGATTTACCGCAGCATGAAGGTAGCGGCCAATTGTAAAGATTGATTGCATTATGATTTAATCATGACTAGAACGTGTGTAAGCGAGATCCAGTTTACACTGATGGTTTATGTCGGGCAGTCGCTTATTTTGGCCATAGTACATATAGGCTGTCGTGATCTAAATCGGCATGAATTAGTTTTGAATATTGCGCATTTCTAACCCCTCTGGACCCCTTTCACAGTTATTATAAATGCGGAATCGTGAATAAAACTGCGATTTAGTATCGTATCGTGTCGAAATCTTCTGGGCACTTATTCATAACATGTTTCTGAATAAGTGCACTGAAGATACCGACACAATTCAACGCAATTCCGCACTTGTACTAACTGAAAAAAGGGTCCAGTGGGCTTTGAAATGCGAAATAGTATATCTTATTGGTGCAGTGTTGAAAACTGAAAAGCATAGTCTCATAAACAGATGGCAGGAAAACAGCTCTCATATCTGTTTTTTTTTTCTATGAACAAAAAAAAATTCTATGAACAAGGTCGATATTCTGAACTGTTTCGTGGTGGCTTGTCAGTCTTGTCAAAAATAAAACACTATTAATTTTATTCTATTAAATAAAACAAACATTAACTAGGGGTCGTTCATAAACTACGTGGACTTCTTGGGCGGAGGAGGGGAGGAGTCTACGCTCCATACAAATTTCAAATTTTTTGTGTGGACAAAATTATATGATAGGGGACGGGAGGTCTGAGATAACCGAAATTTGGTCTACGTGGTTTATGAACAATGCCCTATTTATTTTTTTTTCTTAAATAAAATAAATAGTGTTTTATTTTGGTCAAGACAGTTTCGTAAAACAGTCGAACACACCAACGAGATACTCTTAACGTTATTCCCATAAACGTTCAATAAGTCATTTGGCCAAATTGCATTTTATTTGTACAGAGTCTTCGGCAAAGTGGTTCGTTTATTTATGCCAGAAAAGTGATTGCCGGTTAAAAACTTGCCTGAACTTTGTAACTGCCGACTAGCTCAAGAGGGGAGCCTTCGTGAGACTCCCTGAAACAACACCTCAGGATAGGCATGCTTCTCGACCAGTTATTCGCGGGCAGGGAATCTTCGCACTGTCGTACATAAAAAATCACGCCATGTTACATTACTACACACATTTATTCCCGGAATTTTCCGGCCTCTTCTTCTTCTACCACTTTCCTCTTGCCCACATTCTTATAGTCTAATCTAACCTGTTCTTTCACTTCTTCGGGGCCCCGTCTTCTACCTTCCACCACCACACAGCGTACACCTCCAGGTCTTCATCGATGGCGGCGTGCACAGCCAGTGTCTGCCGGTTCTTCTGCGGCCTTACGGGGTGGCGAAGCAAGTCGATGGCAGCATTCGCAGGCCCTTCTGAGTGTCCGGCGGTCGAGTATGTTGACGGACTCGGTCAGCGGCGGAACTCTCCGGATCATCCCAACGTAGGGGGGGTGTTTGAACTTCTACAGAATCGTAGTTCTGTCCCAAAACAGCGGGGTTCTGCTGTCCTTCGCTTCACTTCTTTCTGTCTTCCACTTCTCTATCTTTGCTTAAAAACTGTTCTTTCAACCATTTCGGTTGGTGGTTCTTTTGCGACTCTTTTAGAATTATGGAGTCGAGTGTAGATGGTTCACTGGCCTCCAGTATTCGGACAGTGACCCAAGGCATTCTATTGTCGTTTTCCGTGCCCGTTAGCCCGTTCATGTGCATATCTCCTTCCATCTTAGTTCAGCATCTGCCGCCCCTTTTAGGCTACTTCGTTTCCCTCTGGTGGTGGGTTTCGGAAGTAGCGTGGATGGTGGCGTAGTACGGTAGTCTACTAAACTATGGTTATAGAAAGTCAAAGCTAGAAATCAAAAGATAAAGAGTAGTTCTTCGAAATGAGGAAGAACAATTTATGTTATGTTGTTATGTTGGAAAATCGGGGAGTTCTGAAGAGCTAAAATTGAGCCATTTGTATGGAGATTTCAGTTTTTGCGCTCCGTTCCGAAAGGGATATACATTTATCAGGTAGGTATCAGAACATCGGCTCAGACGGCACGTTCTCCTACTGTTGGGAGATTTGTACCTCACCAAATTTACAGTCATAATCATCATTTACCTGAACGGAAAAAGGGAAAGGGTGGATTTAGGAGGAAGGAGAAAGAGTAAAAGATGGAGAAAATGTGTGTAATAACCAGAACATCTAGAGAAAATGTTACTGAACCGCTATACGGAAGATTGAGCTACTTTACAGTAGCAATAGACAAACTTGATCAAACCAAAAAAAAAAAATGGAACCCGTAGTTCAAGAAACAATGAAATTACATCGTTACATATGGGGCTCAGTTTGAGCAATTTACTATCCTAAATTTGATTTTAGAAGGTATGCCAGATTTTTTCTGGAGAAGTACATCTACCTGTACCTTACTGAACCCGTAGTTCAAACGAAAATTTTGCTGCTGCAAAAGATACAGCGTAGTATCATCGATACTGCAAAACAACAATATGTTGTTGTTAGAAATTTTAGATTTAAAAACCTTCCAGCGATCTGTCGAAATTTTTGGATTCTGGAATTTGAGACGCTTTAAAACATTCGCATCAGGCAACCCTTCCTTGGAATCCCAAGGGAGGCTTATGCACACTTTATTTTTATGAGCTGCAAAGGGTTCCATTGTGAACCTGAACTCACCAGCTTTTTCGTTGATCGCTGAAAATTTTCCAATCAACCAGTTGTAGGTGCGTTCATCGTCCGGAGAAAACCAGACAACACCGAACCCCAGACCACACCCCATAAAACTAGAGATGAACGAAGAATCAGGTGATGAATATAGCATAGCAAGCATAGCATGAATACTTGCACGAAGAACCAGCTGATGAATATAGGCACATATTCAGGTCCCTCAAAAGTGCGTCTTTTAACGCAGTCGTGAACTGGCCATTTTCAAGCCTTACTTGAAAACGCCATTTGTCTCTCGGAGTTTCATGCGGAACATCAGATGATGGTGATGATTGAGATGTTGACTCCGCATTAGTTGTCTCCATCCCCAATGCGTTAGCTTGCACAACATTACTACGTGGCAATTTGATTGTAGAAGATCCGAGATAAAGAGTTTTTGAAACATCACGACGTACACTTAAAGACTGTAGCCCAATAAGTTTGCAACGGTCAACGTAGCTCGCTAAATCATGAGGGTTGCTCCATGGAAGATGACGCAAAGAGAAACGCAGAAATTTACGCTGAACTTTGACTCAATGCGGTTGATGCTATTTTAGTTTAGTGAAAAGTAATACTTTTCGACACTTGTGCTGAAAAGTAGTACCTTTCGGCACTTTTGCCAACATACATTTTTCATCAAATTTCGTGTGTGTAATCAATAGTAGGATAAACTACAGTGTATCAAACAATTGTCCGAACAGCAATTTTTTTGTCAAAATAATTTTTCCATCAAATGTTTATAACTTTTTATACGTCAATCGAAACTGCTGAAATTTTGATCAATTTTGAATCAATTTTGTAAAATTTTGAGCGAGATCGAATAAGTTTTCTGGAAGTTATAGAACTTTTAGTAAAACTTATAAGATTTTTGAACACATTTTTAAAACATTATATCTCAATATGTAGTCGATGAAACTTTTTCAATATTTTTTGTGTTACAGCTTATAACTAAGGCTTTTATATGCAGCTTCGTTTGAGGTTTTACATTTACTACAAAAAATATGAAAAATTTGCTTATGCAGTTGACGGTATTTAAAAAATCATCATATTTTGAACATATAATCTGCCAAACGTTTTCTACCAATAAATGTGCATTAACTGAACGAAAAATGCACAGGACCTACTTTTCATATGTTGTTTAGTAGGTCCTGTATAAAAATATTACATTAAGAGAGTTTAAAAAAGTTGAAAACACTTGGCACTTTTATTGATCAAAATATGATAAATTTCCAAATAATACTCTGAATATATACAGATATTTCATATTTTTTGTAGTGAATATAAAATCTCAAACGAAGCTGCATATGAAAGCCTTAGGTATAATCTGTAACACAAAAAAGATTGAAAAAGTTTCGTCGGCTACATATTCAGATATAATGTTTTAAAAATGTGTTCAAAAATCCTAAAAGTTTTACTAAAAGTTCTATAACTTTCAGAAAACTTATTCGATCTCGCTCAAAATTTTACCAATGGAGCTGGAATATATGGTTTATGATTGGTCAAAATTTCAGCGTTTTTCATCATTTTGCAACTTGTTGCATAAATATCTATTTCATTACCACACTTAATTTTGAATACCGTGTTCGGTAATTTTTTGACGAAATAAGAAAAGCTTAATACTGCAACAACACTAGTTTACAAAATAAAACGAAAGTCGTGAACTTCTGCCAACGACCAAAGTTTTTGAAGCACAATTTAGTGCTGGTTTCGAAACCGTACTTCAAAAAATTTTAAGTAGAACAGTTTTTAAGTTTTAGTTCAATATCGAGTTTTACATTTTTTTAAAATATGGAATATACTAAAATTCTAATATCTTGCGTTTTGTTCAACTAATTCAAAAACTTTTTCCGTAAATTAAGAGCTAAATATCCTTTCGATCTTCTTAAGGCAGGTTTTGCGTCAGATTGATATATCACATATAGCCGAGTTACAGTAAAAAATTCAGTTCAATCGGAGCATTGATTACGGAGAATGAGATGAATGAAGTGAGCGACTTTGCAAAACTAGAACAAAAATCGATTTCAAATCATCAACCTTGTATGGAAAGTCGAAAAATTTTCCGCCTTACTGTAATTTTTTCCCTTCGCGTTTTCGAACTCAGAGCATGATTCTACGCCAAAAATGATCATCAGCTTATCGAGTTCAAAAATGCTGTAAACTAGTGTAATGGATTGTTTACCTTTTGCACCCGATTTTTTAAAGTTAGTGTACTGAACTTCAGTAAAATCGATTACCGGAACTACCGAAATCGTACTGCATGATCTAATTTCATCAAAAAAGTACCGAACAAGCAATTCAGGATTGAGTGTGCAAACATTTGTGTTTCGAACGAGAAAACTGCCTTCGAAATTTTAATAATGACGATGATATCAATTATAATCAAGATTATAATACACATGCACTTCTTACGACTATTACGTCGCCTTATAGTGGAACTGAGATCAATCGACCGTAAAATTCTCCGAAGTTCTTCTAGGCAGCACTACAAGTTTACTGAAGACCGAAAATCTAGAACATTCTGGAACATGCTTGAATGTTTTTGTATTACCTATTTTTACCAAAGGAGCATGAGGGGAATCTATAACATTTTTTTTTTTTGAGAAAACCATTATTTTTTTATTTTTGAATTGTTTTCTCTAAATAAAAAAGGGTTTTAATAAAGCCTGTATCCGCAATAATCGGGACACAGAAGAACGGCTGTAACTCTGTAATGAATCGTTGAAATCAGCCAAAAATGGATTGAGAACTCTTTGTTGTATGTTTCTTATTTGTGCCAAATTTCATTAAAATTGATGCATTACATTTGCCACAAACAGATGTGGTTTTAAGCATTTTGTACAATCATGACCAATTTTCATTCCCATCATAGATGGTTATTTTGCACTACAATTCAAAGTTCTGTGAGGATATTTTTGAAATTTCGTTAGCAGTTATGATATTTATAGACACACTTTCGTACAACTTTCTTATAATTTCGATCAACTTGTTTGAAAGCTACTGGTGTTGATAGGGGTGAGTGTTAGTGAAAATGTTTCGTGTTTTCCATGTGCGATGTTTGTCTATTCATAACTTTTGAATGATCCTGCCAGTTTTCATGAATTTTTCTCAGCAGGTAGTTGATTATACACATTATACCTACAATATTTGATGATTATTGGCATTAGCGGAGCCAGCTTTTATTTTTTTTCTTACTCACTCTCCTAAACATGCAGGAAAATGAGTGAGATGAAAGAGGAGGCAAGCTGCCCCCTCTTCCATTTGTTTCTTTCTCGTGTATGTTTAGGAGAGTGAGTAAGAAAAAAGAAAATGCTGGCTCCGCTAATGATTATTGGTATAGTACTTTCATCAGTACAATCGGAACAATAAGGGGTACTGACTAATTTCTGTCAGAGGGGCGAAAATCACGTTCCGTCCCAATATATGTTTCTACAATAAAATTGTTGATAGTGCATAGATTTTTTTTGAAATTTTGCCAATGCAAAAAATGTAGATTGAGAGGTTTGTGTTCAAAATTTTAGTCATTTCCTTTGCCAAATTCAAAAGTTACAGCGCTGACAAGCAAAACTAGGGACTGTACAAAATTCAATTGCGAGCGTTCTACTGTTTCGTTGCTACAACAAAAAGTACTGCACCGATTCACAAGAAATTTTGCAGGTGAAATGATCACATCATAAGAAGTTATCAGGCCAAATTTGAGCAATTTTAATGCATCTATTGCAGAGTTACAGTCGTATTTCTGTGTCCCGATTATTGCGGATACAGGCTTTAATTTCAGTTATTGTTAAAGGGTTGCTGAAGTACTTTCTGAAACAAGTTTTATTTTACAACTAGCTGTCCCGGCAGACGTTGTACTGCCATTTTGGTTGTGACTGTTTGACAACTGCTGTGGGCTCATTTTGGCACCGCACTCTAGATTGGTTTTATTGCAATTGCTATGAATTTCTTCCCCGCTAATAAGAATTTCAGTAATTTTGCTTTTGCTCGTCTTCCAAGTTGATTTTCGTAACTTTTTATACGTATAAACACAGCCACCATGAATACGAATCAAACAGTTCAAGGGTCAGCCTGATCGGTTCAGCCGTTACTGAGTTTTGTTGCCTCAAAGGAACTTCAAACTCATTTTTATATATATAGATTCACTAGGATTCACTAAACAGCGTAAACTGATTAAACTGATTAAACGTCGTGATCACCAAGGCAATCTTTGATTATTTCATTCGCAAAATCATGAAACATTTCAAATAAGCAGAAAATCATGGCTTACGCAGCAATTTAATCTGTTTGGTGAGTACCCCTAATGTTTTATTTCACCTTATTGAAAGTGGATAGCCACGTTGGATCAGTTAATCATTTGTATTTTTTTCGAACTCCTAGGCATGAGTGAAAGTCCCAATCTCAAATAAGTGGCTACGATTGAGATCTCGGTTTCTAAAAATATATATCACCCTCTCGCTGGTTGGTGCACTCTCACCTGATCCATAGGATATACATCATGGCCTGACAGAATGAGGCTTCCACGATTTATTTTTAACCTTCGATGTTGAGCTAGGGCTCATTGGGTATGGCCCAGCGAACACGTGTACAATGAAAGGTGTCTACCTTTCTATAAGATAGGTAATAAAAAATGATCGGAATTCGAAAGCGCCTTAACCCGTACACAAAGGAAATAGTTTCGGAGATCCCGTTATGCAATTTAGAAACGACCAACTTTATTTGTTGCAAGGTGCTTTGATTTCTTCCACGAAGGGAGAGATTTTGATGCACCTAGCCAATAACAGTTCATTCAATGCCAACAGTGCCTGTATTGAATTTATTTGAGTTACCTACGATAAACCCAAATATCATTTATGAACACAGTTGTACAACAAGATTGCCTGAATAAAAACCGTGTTATCGCTTCTGCCGTATTTTACAGTCATTGTACACATATTATTTTCCATTTATTCACGATATTATAAACTGGATTGTAAACGAAGTTTACAATGAATCATAACTGATTTCAGTTATCGATATTATAAACTAGATTGTAGACAGAGTTTAAAATTAAAACTAATCATAACCAATCATCAATCAATCGATTCCAGTTATCGTTTTAGAAGTTTCAATGATATACATATCGAATGGGTTGTTGGGTATCGTTAGGCAAAAGTTCGACCCTAGTTAAATTTCAATATTTTTCAAAAAACCAATGAAGATAAAAATAAATGAAAACCGTTTGGTGATTCTACCATCCATGAGCTAAAACTTTGCTTAACAAAATTATGCCAAACGTCTTTTCAATTTGAAGTTACAACACGTTTTGTAAGTGTGCGTCCAATTCGAACTTCACCGCTGGCGCTTGGGCAAAAATTCGAATCTAGTGTTTGTCGAGTTTAGCTAACCGTAACACAATACTTTGACACTTTAGTCACAGACAAACAGACGTCTCACTCTACCCACCCATCGTTTCCCCTTTTTGCCCGTTAAATATTCTGTTCTGTAGTTCGCAAATCTCTCGCCCATGGTTTTTGCTCCTGTTTGACGTTTGCTCACTACCGCCATCTACTTAGTGGGTTTGTGAAACACAGCATAATTAGCATTGAGCAATTCTGTTAATCAATCAATCAATTAACAATTGATGTTTGATGTGAATACACTATAAAAGTTCTATCTGGATTTTACCCAAATTAGGGTTAAATGAATCACATAAAAAATTTGTAGTTTTTCGCCACATCAGCAAATTGTTATAACTTCGATCGAATTATCTCACTAGTTTCTTCGTTTTTAGAGATAGTATGTACATTTTTAAGGATTTTAGGTTTTACCTGAAGTTGCCACATGACTCGAATTCTTGCCCCACAATTCGAACTTTTGCTCCACTATGTGTAAAATATGATTTCCGAATCTTTTTTGCAAAAAAATATACATGCCAAAACATTTTCAAAATATACCAGGTTACGCCTCAAAATAAAAGACCGAAATGGAATTCATTACAATTCCATTCCATGCATTGAAAGTACCGTCACAGACAAACAGACATATCACTTCAAACAAAATGCGATTAAAATCATCGTCACAAAGCATTATCACCCAATGCTAATTACGCTGTGTTTCGTAAACTCACAGAGAAGATGGCGGTAGTGAGCAAACGTCAAAGAGTATCAAAAACGATGCAAGCGCCATGAGCGAGCGATTTGCGAACTACAGAATATTTGAATAGTTCGTTAAAAAGAGAAACGATGGGAAGTGGGTAGAGTGAGACGTCTGTTTGTCTGTGGCACCGTAGTTAATTACATTTTTTAAGTGAAAAACTAAAATTTTGTCAATACTTTTCGAAATATTAATAAATTTTCATAATTTTTTGGAGTAAAATTCTAAATGGTTTCGAACAACCTTAACACCGCAAAGAAATAATTTGCATTGAACTAAAAAACTTCAAAATAAACTCTTGACCCTCTCGAACTTATGCCTCACTTTACTCTACCATTTCAAAATGCCTTTTCCTTGAATAAAAATTTGGCGGGATAATAATGTTAATCACTCAACTTCACGGAGACAAATTTCGTTCGTTTGAAATAAAAATGTTCATGTTTATTCGATAAATTGATAAAATATTTGAAACTAAAATATTAATTTTTAAAACTAACTCCATTACATATTGATTTCTACAATACCCATTGAAGAGCCCCCGTTCCGCCGTCGAGAACATAAACAAAACTCTCAAGTTCCAGCTGCAGCACCAAACAAGATTTCCTCTTGCAAAAAAAGTCAAGTTTCACCAAAAGTTTCCACGAAATCCCATTGATTTCGGGAGCGTATGTTATCTACATGATGTTGGCATTGAAAGTGCCACGCGGGAAGTGGGTTTTCCTAGAGAAGGAAATGATTTTGTAAATTTAATTGGAAAACAAATATTTCCGTAGGGCCGACCTGCCACAAAAACAAATTTTTTTACATTTGTTTCTAACATAACCTGTCAGAAGATGTATGTTTGTTTCAAAAATGGATTGAATTTGCTTCAAATGTGACGTTCGATGCTCCAAACAGTTTAATTTTTGTTGCCAGAACAAATAGACAAATTATTTGAGTTTACCTGAAATATTTTTGATTTTATCATGCTTTTTTCTGCGTGTGGTTGAATTATTCAGGAAATATCTGCTTAATTTTACTTTTTTGATATGTGTTTACTGCCCACAAGTGCTTGAGGTTCTTGAAACAGCCCTTATCCAAGAGAAAAGGGAAGGTAAGATAGTAATCTCAGATTCTACTCCATGTTATGGAGTAAAAACTTACCATTGTGAATGCTCACTTGCAGTGCATAAGCTGATCGGGTTTCCCCCACTTCAATGTGATAGAAATCAAAATTACCCTCTTCAACATTGCGGAGCAACTTGTGAGAAAGCGAGAAAAGAAAGGAAAATAATACGGTGTCCCGTAATCACCTTAATGACAGTTTTTGTTATTAGTACTTATATGGCGATATACTGTATTTGGCCCAACTATCAAAATTACCACATCTGAACTTTCCATTACATCACAATTACAAGATCACCCGAGCGTCATTCGAGCAAGAAGCAACGACATGGGATTCACCATCAACAGGATCATTGTATTCGACCCTATGGAAATGATCACTTTCCCGAAAGTCAAGGTTAGTCGCACTGTTCACAATAATGCCTACACCTTGGCCGGTGACTGATTTGCTACGCATATTGCTTCATTCGTTCGCACCTTTTGGATGTGCAAATGTTTACGGTAAACTTGAGGCTGCTCTGTGATTCTGTTATTATTATCTACTCATATAGCTCTCTAGTTGAGGTGCACACCTTACACCGACCGAGCGGGGGTAAACAGCAGAGGTACAAAAAACTTCGCTGACATAATGTAGATTTTCGCAAACTTGGCAATTGTTAAAGAAGGGAAAAAACGACGATGGCGACAAAATGCCATGTTGACCTTATTTAGGCCCGGCTGTAACAAGAGATGACAAGGTGACGTCTTTGAACCCACGAGCTTTATTATAGATGGTAATTAGACTGAGACTTTATCAGATTGAAAAAAAAAATACTCCTAACTTAACTTAATAGTTATTTATGCAACGATTTTAGTTATTAATAGTTATTTATGTGACGAGTTGCAAAAAATTGATTTTTTTCAGCACGAGTCGTACATTTATTTGGATAAATACGAAGAGTGCTGAAAAAGTCGAGTTTTGCAACGAGTTCCATACAAAATTTCATGCAATGATTTTTTTCATAATGCAACTCTTTTGAGTTGCATGTTCATAATGCAACTCAAATACGTCGCATTATGAACACTATGCAACTATTCTTCATAATGCAACCCAATCGGTACGGAAAAGTTGGCCATTATGATACTGAAATGAATAGTATAAAGTAGAAGTTATGACATTGAATTGCATAATAGTTATTTATGCAACTAATTTTAGTTGCATAATGAACCAGTTCGGAAAAAAATACCACTATGATACCGAAATGATTCTACAAAATAGAAGTTATGATACTGAATTGCATAAAATGTAGTATGCAACACGTTCCAAAACTCATTTTTTCAGCATGACTCGTGCTGTTAAAATTTTCATTTTGTAACCCATCGAATAAATAACTAGTATATCTGAAATGTTTTTTTTTTAATTATTTTTTCTATATGCTTTATTATATTTTTATCTTAATTTTTTTTATAGCTGGAGAACGATAGGTGTGTGGATTCTTAACGAACCGTAATGGCGGTGGTCCACACACTTTTCGCACTATCACTAGCACTTTCGTTCCCGAACCGCAAGCACATTCCCCTTTGGGAGCTACTAATTCGCACTCAAATACGGGGTAAAATGACTCACCGATACAATAAGTGTGTTTTATGTTCTACATTCTAAATACATTATTTTCAAATACAAAATGTGAAATAAACAAATTAATTTGTTTCAAAACGTGGTTAAAACGCACGCAACAAATAACGGGTGGTCACTAAATAACGGGAATGCTTTGAATGTGCTCTTAAAAATATATGATCTTTAAAAATGGCAATCTGAATTTAACTATCATAAAGGTTTAACAGTGTACGTCCATGGATAATATAAAATTTAAGAAAGTTGAACGTAGTAATTTGTACAGTATTTTTTTGCAGTGATGTTGTAAATAGTAAACTCGGCCCCGTTAAGCCTTTTTGGCGAATGGGCCTACCAAATAAAGAGATTATAAAAAAAAAATAAAACTGCTTTGTACGACTTTTCAGAGTTTACTTTCACGCATTTTCTGCGTCTGTGAAATCGTTGGTCAAAATAAATGGTTTCTCAGCTACCTTTAGCATCTACACACTCAAACAGTAATAAGAAAAAATGGGGATACTGACTTGTTTTTTTTTGCTTTGGTTGTAGCCTTTTCCCGTAAATGACATTTATAGAAATTTCCAAAAAATGTTATTTTCCTGTATCACCAAAACGTGTCGATGTAATTTGTGCACTGCGGTTCATTGTTCATTGTTTACATGTTGTTCAATGTGTAAATGTGATTTGATGTAAATATTTGTTATTTAACAAGGAATTCTATTGATTTATCCAGCCCATGTCACAAAAGAAGATTTTATTATGATATATTGGTTTTGCTAGTTTTCCTCTATTTCCTTCAGGATCTGTTTCTTGGGATGCCGAAATGTGGAATTCATTCAAAACCGGGCGGGTTCTAGTTTTATAATGGTTTACTATTAACTTTTTTTACGGTTGTTTTGAGCAATCAGTAGAGCCGTCCAAGGCGTTTTGGTAGTGCTTCCTGTTTCAATGTCGTTTTCTGCAGAACAGAATAAGTTGACACAAAATAAAAAATACGCTGACTTTGTGGATAGATAGACGATGGTTTTGTCTAAAAAATGTTTACTCTATGGACGCTTCTATTGTTTTTAATCAGCTGCTAAAAGCATTCCCGTTATTTAGTGGCCACCCGTTAAAGTATTCAAAATTGTAACCACAGATTGCAATTTATGGTTTAAGACCAAAATATTTATGTGAATTCCATGAGGGGGTTGGAAAAACAATAAAAAAGAGAGATGCTCAAGATTTCAGATGTTTTTATCCCAAAAGCTCATAATCAAAGCGTCCATTTTTCATCGACGAAAGAGCATGAAATGAAGCACTCTTTAGTTCGGTGATCACAGCATTGCCTGAATGACGCATTTACCCGCTAATTGAAAGTTTGTTTCTTCCTTGATTACAATACATATACCCAACAACTCCTGGGGAGTCAAGTGAAACTGTTAAAAACCAAGGAAACGCAAACACATACAAGATACGAAACACGACGTCAAGTTTTCTAGATTGTTCTTATTCAAACCTTTTTATATCGTACCTATTCTGCCATGTGCAGCATAGTTGTCCGATTTAATAGGGATTCCCATAGAACATGGGACAACTATGCCGCATATGGCAGTATTGATCTAGTTGATCTAGTACACGTTACATCAGAGATGATCCGGAGGTGTTAATTACCACTAGTAATTTCCTCTTAGCTTTAATCCAATTGATGCCTGGCATATTGAAAGGAGTGAGAACCGTGTTTTCCATCATTGTCCATTTATTTAACTTTTAAAGATTGTGCTGGTAAAGATGTTTCTTTTTATTATTTAAATAGTAGGGTGGAGCGGGGCAAGATGGGTCGCATAAGGATGGATCACCATAACTTTGTAAATACAAATCGTATTGGTTTGTATTCGTCCGCTACTTTTTAATACACTAGTTAGCTATGCTAAAAGTCGATAAAAAGTTCATTAAATTCAAAATATGATGTTAAACGAGCAGTTTTGAAAAGTGATCGATTTTGCACCGTGAAAAAAGTGCGGGGCAAGATGGGTCACCTTTTAAGTAATTCACATTTTCTCAACGAAAAACGTCAAAATATAAGATTTGTTCCGCATTCATATACGCTCCATATCCATACTGAGTAAACAAGAGCTACTAGTAAACATTTTATAGATTTATTTGGAATATAAAAAACTTTACGATTTGAGTGGTCCTAAGGCGACTTGAAAATCGATGTTTTCACTAAAAAATTATCATAATTTTATGTTATAACTTTGAGTGTTCATTCCGCTTGATTGAAGTCATTTATGAGATAGTCTTGTAATAAAAAATAAATAACTTTTGAATGCTCCAAAAATACGCTCAAAATTGAAGGTGACCCATCTTGCCCCGCGGCCGTTTATATGGAGATTATATGGAATGTATCGCATAAGAAAAATGGCTAAAAACCATTTTATTTTTTATTTCCAATGAGAGTGAATAATTTTTCAATCAATGCCCCAAACTTTTGTATATTCATGCTGGTCATCTAACAAAATTATTAATATAAACAAAACATGAGTAATGCGCCCAAAAATGGCACTGACCCATCTTGCCCCGCGACCCATCTTGCCCCGTCCCACCCTACCAGTCGAATACACTGCTCGTTACTGGTTCGTGCTATAAAATGAAACTCAAGATTTCCAGAGGTTTTCGACCGCCATAGAGTCAATTTTTGAAAATGATTGATGCACGGCGTCACGTTCTAAAACCAAAGTTTGTATAGGGAACTGAAGGGCACAGACAAACAGACGTAACAGCTTGAACGATTTTCATGGAAATCCATCGCCCAGTTCACACTACCATCACCTGGTGGAAAAGTTGCACGAATCACTGTGTTGTGCCATATCGTCAACAGAAGGCGCTAGTGTGAAACGTCAAACGCATAGAAAAACGATGCTCACGCCTCTGGTCGTGAAATCCACAACTATAAAAATTTAAAATGATCGTTAAAAGCGTGGTCGATGGAAATTTCGCAAGTGTTACGTCTGTTTGTCTGTGTGAAGGGTGTTGAATTCAGGAAAGTAATTACGATCTGCTTTAATTTGAATAATAGTTTCTGAAAGAATTTACTTTATACCGTATCACAGACAAACAGACGTAACAGTCTTCAAAACGTCTTGATACATGCATTTAACGATTAATTCAAATTTCATTTGTTTTCCGCGATTCTTCCACCAGAGTCGCTTTGACGCTTACACGTTGCTGAATGATGCACACGAACATTACAGGCGATTTGTATAGTAGTGTGCGTGTTAGACAAACGTCAAATCGAAATCTATCATGGCCGACAGTGTCTCGCGCGGTTCTACCAACAGGTGGCAGTGGCTCATGAAAAAGATACCGGACAAAAGTTTTTGATGAATTTCCTCTAAGAGTCACCTCTTTTTGTCAGTGACCGTATTATAGACTGTATAACTGAAGTTATTTAATGAAATTTTGATTTGATCTAAAGTTATTCAGTAAATACCGCGCCTTCCCATTAATCTTCATAAACAAATGATTTTTTCTGGTAGAAGCTATCTGTTAGTAGAAACTTTTCCACAGTATCCAATAACTTGGCCAGGCATCATCATTTCAACACTCATCGTATTTCCCGGAAAATCCAATGAGAAAATCGATGAAAAGAAATCGATCATTGTAGGTATCTGTATGATACTAAACGCAAGAAATGATTATGTTGGTGCATCAGAGGATGGGAACGAACCAACTCCACCAGCTCAAAAGCAAAAAGCAGCTGGTAAGAATGGTATCGCAGCAAAACTCATCAAGATGGACCCAGAAAAGTTGACCGGCCACCTGTCTGTATCGGTTAGTAGGCAGTATCTAAGAAACCGAACAGCTACCGGGGAAGCGGAGGGATAATGTGCCCCATCCATAGGCGACAAGTTAATGTGTGAGAACTTTCGAGCGATCACCATTTAAAATGTAGCCTACAAAGTGCTATTCTGTCGTCTATCATCCGAAGAAAATGGGTTTACCGTACGTCATTTCCTTCAGAAATGCCGAGAATACCAGGTTCCAACGCACCACCTTTTTATCGACTTCAGGTGCATACGACAGTATCGACCGCACAGAGGTATTTACCTATGAAAAATCATGGACACTCAGAAATGAAAGAAAACTTTGTTCGATTTAAGTTTATACCTTTTTTGTTTTCTCGTAATTTACACTTCACGTAGTTTAACAAGTATACTTAATTCGCCTAAAAAGTTATACTGTGTTAAAATAACACGAGATTATATAATCCAGTGTATTTAATCACGGCGAAGGAAACATGTTTTTTTGTTACGGGCCAATAACAGTTTTCCACCAGCAAAAAGTTGAAAATCTAAATTTTCTGCAGCGATTTTACGACGAATTTTCAAAAATAAATGGTAAGTGTTGATCGCGAAGTACTTGAAATGACAATTTGAGTAAAAATTAAATGGATTTTAGTTTCAGGCTGCATCAAGAATAACCTAAGGAGTTGGCAGTGTCGTGCAAAGATTTGCTGTGCTGGATGTCCGTAAAAATGTAAATTCTTCTTTTAAACATTACTTTCCGGTGCCAGTTTGTTAATAATTGAATATTTTTCTTAGGTACTACCATAGGCAGATCGGGCAACGCCATACTGATTCCCAGAACAGCCCAAGTCACAGACTGTCGCCGGAAACATCCAGCCATATACGCATCTCACTATCGTGAAATCAAAGTGGATTCCGTTTCGTAAAGAATGTTCAGAGCCAGAGAGTGGAGAGGTCTTAACTAATTGTATGTATTTCACTAAATAAAACTTAACTGAGTGTTTCATTTTGTCGCAATGATCGTTGAATTGTTAAAAAAAACCAAAGCAAAACAAATCTTAATCATTTTTAACTAAATCACGGTTAAACTAGGCACGGTATACCATGGTTATACTAGAATAGAATACGTATATATTCAAGTTATACTAGGCCAGTTTTTTCCGCACTTAAACTAGGCTGGGGTCAACCAGGCGAATAGTGATTTAGCGTGGGATGTATACTATTTAGTATAGATTTTTTTCTGAGTGGACGAGAACAGCTTTCACGGGAAGCTGATCATACTGATTAAAGCAACGCTGGACGGTGTATACAAAATAGCGTAGGGATTTAGGGTGAACTATCCAGTTCATTCGAATCTCGAAGGGTAATACGGCAAGGTGATAGAATTTCCACTTTCCAACATCACCATGGAAGGTGTAGTAGTGTGACGAACTGGGCCAAACAGCCGGAGTATGATCTTCACGAAATCCGGCCAATTTGACTGTTTTGCGGATGACATGAAATTTGTCCACCTTGGCTCCTTGCTAACGACTGACAACAACGTGAGCCGTGGAATACGAAGGTGCATCAGTGGACTAGGGGCAAGACACTGTGCAAACGAGAGCAACTCTGAGAATTTCTGAGTAACTCTTTTTAGCAATGATCGACGAAATTTGTCGAAAGACATCCCCAAAACTGCAATTTTCATTCAGCACATGCAACACTTTGCGGTTTGACATTGGTGCCAGATCACACTTTGGCATAAATGGGAGAAATTCTGAGGAACTGTGAGGAATTCTGAGCAACACCTCGAACACAGATTTGCTCTCGTTAGATCTGTCCTGCCCCTAGTCAGTGGAAGTCGTACCTACACAGTCGTAAGACACAGCGGTAAATACACTCCTGATCAAAAGTTTGGTGACCCCAAACTTTTGGTCGATGACATCAAGGATTAATTTACTTAATAACTTTTTTTTTTTGATTTTTTAGCTAAGTTCTGTAAAAAGCAGTTGAAAGCTAAAAGAAAATGGGTTATATTACCGCTCTCATCTTAAAATTTTGTCGACCCAATTTACAGCGACACTGCCGTAAGTTAATATTCATTTTTAAGAAAATTTTGCAACTTTGGGTTAAGTTTACATACATATTTTTTTTGAAAAAGCTTCTTTTCAATCATGTTCAAAGTTTCTTTGACTTTTATTATCTTTTGAATGAGACCTAGGGTTTTGAAATCGGACACAAATTGGCGAAGATATGGGCCTAAAAAAATGACAAGTTTTTGAGGGGGTGACCCCAAACTTTTGATCGGGAGTGTATAGATTCAAAACCCCGTACCAAATGTACCATGTACAAGACGCTAATGAGACCGGTAGCCCTCCACCAACGAAGGTCCTCTACGGGCACGTGACATATACCTGCAAGCACTCGGAGTTCTCCAGCTAGTCGTTTACAATATTTCTTCCTTTGAATGCTGGCAAAATAATGCTTTATGCTTGCAATAACCTGTAAAATCGCCTTTTGATTGATTGATTTGTCTTTACTTTAGAGATTTTTTGCCCTTGGCTGGCTCGTCTCTCAACATCGCCTTTCGAATAAACTATAATTTGTGAAGAAAAACGCTTGTAACGATTGAACCAAAACAGATAACGATTATCTCCGTGCACGAAACGATGTGCAAGGAAGGATTCTGATTGATAGGTTCCGCTTTTAACACGTACCTTTTTCAGTCGAATTCCTTAACGAGAAAGTCATGAAATGATACCGATATTGACCAATGACCATGCATTAGAACCCTAGTCCTTACTACCTCAAACCAGTGTACAACGAAAAAAAAGGTTAGGATTACTAATCGAGTATTCCTTGTTTAAAGATCATTCTCGGCCACAAGCAAACCGAGACCTATCACTTTTACCAAGGTATGAAATATAATAAGGATCAAACTTTTTCCTTTAAATATTAAAACATGCTGTTCCATGGTTGGAAGCAGTTAGTAATAAGGTTCGGTTTGGTAGATCTTTCGCCGCAACGCAACCCAAGAAGGTGATCTACACTAGAAATCCTCTACATAGAAATAAGCGAAAGTTGCATATGTCGATTCGGCAACTCTGTTTGTTTTGTTTACAACAGCTTCCAACACTTGCCACAAAGCTAGATGTCCAAACTTTGTGCGTGACTTCGTTGTGGTGCGAGTGGGTTTGTTTACGTTTGCTAATTATGGTCGAACTTTTTTCCTATATATATATAGCGCAATCGAACTTTTTTCCTATATATAGCGCAATCGAAGAAATCTGATTTCTGTTGCAAAGAATAACGCTAATCATATCGGCAGAAGTGAATCAAGCAGCAACGTTTCTTATCGAGATGAGCAGTTACAAAAGTAAAAGTTCATTCATGAGCATAAGCTTTTAAAAGCAGAGTAATTAAGTATAATCTTCACTGAATACACATTAGAGTGGGTCATCGTTTATATGGAAAAGTGAAAAATTCAATGGTATCTCATCAGATCAAAGCTTTTTTGATCCCATTTCAGGACCCGAATAAGTGTGCAAAATTTGGACACGATCGGTTATGCCTACGTTTTGCGCATCGCGTTTGAAGTTTGTATGGGGTTTTACATGGGAAAACACACTTTTTTGCATTTCTCTCATAACAAGCTCGAATTATTTTAAAACCGTGTAACCGTTAAAGTAAAAACATAGCCTAGGGTGTCCTGAAAAACTGTGTCGAAGACCTCGAAGTGATCTGATGCTTATGATAAAAGTTATAGTGTTGGCATTGCTTGGCGAAACATTATGATTTTGTTGCTATTCCCAAGTAACAATCAGCATGCCTTGAAGGTTTATTCATGTTTTATCCCGGTTTTATACGAGCATGTGAAAAAGCTAGTTGTTCTAAATTAGTTTTATGTGGTAGTTTTTTCACTTTGAACCTTTGGCGTTCCATAAAACTATCATATAACTTCTGCTATAAACATCGTCATTTAAATACTTGCAAGTGGTCATGAATTGGTTTTGTTACTAATTATATGCCATTTCGATAAAACTTGCATTTGCGGTTGTTGTCGGAGAGATTTTTTGTAAACAAATACACAAAACTGTGAGGCAATGCATAAAACCAACAAAAGATTTCGTGGCCGTAACATAAACCAAGAAAATGCTGTGATAAAACCGCTAGTTCTATCATGAGCTCAGTTATGACCACTTCAGGAGGGTTAGCCCTATTGGAGGAATCATCAGGAACACAGAGTTTTATCAGAAAAATATGTCGCCTAGTCGGGATAATTTATGTAAATACAGAAAAATCATTACTCAATTTTATGATTTCACGTACAGCTTAAGATCAAATTAAACCATACAACACGTTTCTGTCGTTTTATTTTGCCAGAAAAATTACAGCATGTCTTTAAAACTCCGCTGTGTTGAAAAAAACCTATTTTGCACCCAATTCCACCTAGTAAATAAAATGCATTTAACTTCCAAATTATGCATAGTTTGTGTGGCGCACTTAGTTTTTGTCATTATCACAGTCACATTCACCACAAATTTTCCGTGGCATGTCTCCTGACACGTATTAAATAGGAAAACAAATCTGAATTCCATATCTGCATCTTTCCAATTGATGGCTGGATAAACAATCAAGCATAATTTATTCAGACGATCGAACATTGAGAGTGAAAAATAATCAAAACAATTATTTGACAAGTCAGAAGATGGTTTTATTTAGAAGATTGATAAAACTATGGTACAACCCGAAATCCTAAGCCGGTTTGCATACGAAGTCCTGTAGATCCTAATAAGACTGGGCCAAGTAGCCAGAACGTGGGCTTATTGAGGCATACAAGAACTCGAGAGCATTTTCAAGTCGGCATCAATGGTTTTATGTATAGGATTTTTGAATCGCTAAAAACTTTGATAAAGTTAAAATTGTTACTTGGGTTGTTATTCCTTTACATGTTAAAACATAAACACATGCATGCGATTCGTTGGTTATAACAAAATCCCATACAAATTTCAATTGCAATGCGCAAAGTGTAGACGCAACCGATCGTGCTCAAATTTTGCACAGATACTCAGGACCCGAAACGGAACCAAAAAAGCTTTGATCTGAGAAAACGCTTCCGATGACCCACACTAATACACATACTACCGTTATCGCTAGCTATGGGAATCCCATATAACATGGGACAATTATGCGTATAACGGCAGCATAAACCATCAGCTTCGATATTTAACATAAATTATAATTTAGTTAGTTCTTATTACAATACCGTTCAAACGACGCATTCCTACAAACAATAAACATGTTCATTTGGCTCGCATTTTGACAGTTCTCTCACGACTGGCTCACCTCCGCATATCTCTACTAATCTACCCACGCTACGGGCTCCGTTAAAGATCGAGCATGTTTTAAACCTCCTCAACCATTCATCCATCAGCACGGGTCGCCTGACACCTTGGATTGGGTTTGGTGGACTTTTACCCCCGGAACAGGTGGTCTAGTGCTATTCTAAGCAGGCAGCTACACGGGCTCAATTCCCAGTTGGTCCAGGACCTTTCCTATAGACAATTTCGTTGACTTCCTTAGGCATGGAATAGCTTCATGTTTGTCACACGATATACACATGCAAAATGGTAATTGACAGAGGAAGCTCTCAGTTAAAAATTGTGGAAGTGCTCATAGAGCACTTAGCTGAGAAGGAAGCTTTTTCCCAAGGAGAAACAGAATTTGCGCAGGAATGCCTCACAAGTGGCTTCCCAACGCTAAGTCTTTCGCAACAGAAATTCCAGAGAAAAAGTAAAAGGAAGCGCATCCAAGAGCGTCTCGTCATTCACAAAATGTACGCTTCTTAAAGTTCACCACGAGTGCACAATAGGCCGTTCCTATATTTGAAAAAGTTTTAAATGTTTAGAGTTCAATATTGCAAAACGATTGTTTTAGCTAAAAACCATCATGCCAAAATTTGAAGTCCGTATTTCAAGGCTAAGTGGTCCCACACGGGGCCTTAAGTTTCCAAAAATTGTATGGGATCAGAAAAATCATGGTTTTTTTTCGACGAAAAAAAATACCATATTCTACTAGAATAGATGATTTTAGGACCCAAAGGGTCAAACGTGCTCAGAATTGCGATATCTGTTTTCGTTTTTGAGTTATTGGACAAAATATGGCAGGTTTCCTCGAGGATCTAAAAAAATGGTCAAAATGCTCATTTTTAGGTAGTTTTTCGTCAATAACTCAGAAACCAAAAGATATATAGCAATTCTAAGCACATTGTTGGTCCTTTGGCCTTTAGGGTCCTAAAATTATCGATTTTAGTAGAACATTGTATTTTTTTCGTCGAAAAAATTTCATGATTTTTCTGACCCCATACAATTTTTGAGAACTTTAGGCCCCGTGGGGGACCACTTAGCCTTGAGATACGGACTTCAAAATTTTGGCATGATGGTTTTCAGCTAAAATGATCGTTTTGCAAGATTGAACTTTCAACATTTCCAACTTTTGCAAAAATAGGGACGGCCTAGTGCACAATCAATGAATAGCAATTTCAACCAGAGTTGATGTGCACGTACCGTAGCCTATATGTGCCGTAGCAAACAAGCGAGCTCCCAGGAGCACTGTGCACTGTGAGACTCAAAGTTGTTGCTCAAGGGTGTCAGGCCATTCGGCCGAAGATCATTAGGCCGAATGGTCATTAGGTCGAATGGTCATTAGGCCGAATGGTCATCAGGCCGAATGGTCATTGGGTCTTCTTCTTGCCGTTACGTCCCCACTGAGACAAAGCCTGCCACAGTTACTAACTGAGAGCTTCCTCTGCAAATGACCATTTTGCATGTGTGTATCGTGTGACAAGCACGAAAATACTTTATTGATGCTGAATCTACTGATATTTTACCCATGAAATTTTCCTTCTTTTAAATATAGGCTGTTCTTTCTAGTATCATTGCTAAAATAGTTTTTGGAGCTGAAACTGCTGATATTCAATTCATCAATTTTTCCTTCTTTAAGATATAGGCTATTCTTTCTAGTTTCATTGTTGAACTAGTTTTTGGCAAAAATTGTTGGAAAAGGTAAAAACAACGGCTAACTTTCAATTCGTCCTGATGACCATTCGGCCTAATGACCATTCGGCCTAATGACCATTCGGCCTAATGACCTTCGGCCTAATGACCCAGCATCACGAACGAGAATCAAACCCTTAACCTTTGCATTGAGAGCCCCTAGTTGTATCACATAGACCAACCAGACAGTTAAGTTGTGTACGTAAAAAAAGTTGTTGGGGTTATTCGTTACCATAAAACAGTTTTCGCCTGAGATACCAACAGCACTCGTAGCGCATGAGACAAGCTCCCTGGGAGCTATGTGCCTAGAATTTGCCTGAGCAATGCGACAATTTGGGTTCATTGAAATATTACGTAACGCTAAGGGGGAAGGGAGGGGGTCTAGCGCTGTGTTATGCTTCATACAAAATTTCCAAATTTCCCATACAAAAGTTGTCTCGTGGGAGAGGGAGAGGGTCAAAAATTGTAAAATTTTGCGTTACGTAATATTTGAATGAACCCTTTGACAGCGAGCCTCACATTTCTGTACACATGAGAAATGGGAAACTCTGGTTTCAACCCTGTTTGTTGTTTGAATAACGAGATCCGTGCTCACGGTTTTTGCAAGGCAGCTTTTGATTCGCTCTTATATGTTCTTAACCCTAGTATTTTTTTTTTTTTTTTTATTCCTGTTCGGGTTTGTCACTGCGACCAGTTTTTAGATCTATTGTGACATTACCCGTATCCTTAGTGTAGTGCATGTCGCATTACTCAATTGCCATTGAGGGGCAATAAAGTATCGATTTTGATACAGTTTTTGTTTGGTTTTCTTAGAAAACAAAACAAGAGTACTGATATTGGCCATGCATCGGAAACCTAGCATCACCCTTGTTTTACTGCTAAATTCTCCCCAGTAGGAAGTTTAGGACCCGGGTTTTAACATTAGCAGCAATATCATTCCAATAATGGAACATGTGTTCAGTAATAAGGATTCTAGTATGTTCCTTGCGTACTAGCACTTTCCAGTCTTCGAAGAGTTAGTACATACATGGATCCCTAACCCAATTTGATTTCCTTTGCATTGAGTTTAGCCTCAGATGGTGAGGTTTTTAACTATATGCAAAGTAAAGTTGGTAAACTCAGTTTTATTCAAAAACTGGAAGTCACCAAAACACCAGTAGTAAGGACTAAATACTATAATTCCTTGAATAACCAGAACACATATTCCAAAATTGAAAAATAGGACGACACTAGATTTCGGTTTGGTAGATCTATCACCGCAACGCAACCCAAAAAGGCGATCTACCCACGCTACGGGCTCCGTTAAAGATCGAGCATCTTTTAAACCCCCTCAACCATTCATCCCTCAGCACGGGTCGCCTGACACCTTGGATTGGGGTTACCTGTTTGGTGGACTTTTACCCCCGGAACAGGTGGTCCGTAGTGCTATTCTAAGCCGGCAGCTACACGGGCAACTGAATAATTTCATTTAATTCATCGTTTGTTTGATTTAGTTATTATATTATTATCATATTGAATTTGTCATAATATTAATAACCAAATGTATACACAATCACTCGTTGATCCCAAAACGAAAGGTGTTCACCGGAAAAATCAACTGACCAATGGTATATTTCTATATCATACAGATGTATCGTTTATTATGGCATATACAAGCTATGGGAATTAGACCTGTGCGCCGCCGCGCCACGCCGCCGCCGCCGACACTTTTTGTCCCACGCCGACGCCGATCGAGGTATCGGCGGCGCGCCATACGCCACTGTTTGTCACGCCGCCGATTTTCATTTTTCGCGCCGGTGATCAGTGCACGAACAAAATTAAGTTAATATAAAGTTGAGATAAAAAAATCTAACGGTCACTATCATAAGAATTTGACTGCAAAAATTGATTTCTCATCATCGATTTTCTCAATACTATTAAGAGAAAATCAATAAAAAATTCAATTACTAAAGTTATGTCCTTATGATATTGAAATTGAAAATAGTACGTTCTTACTATTTGAAATCCAGTCATTGAAACTTAGGGGGCATCCATTTAGTACGTCACGCCAAAAATGGGAATTTTCAACCCCCCCCCCCTCCCCCCTTCGTACGGGTTTTTCTTATACTTAATGCATTGCTTGTCACACTTTTCAGAAAACCCCCCTCCCCCCTCTAAGCGTGACGTACTTTATGGATGCCCCCTTAGGTCTGTCTATTTTTTGTCTTTCTATTGTTTTAGACAAACTCTGCAGAAGACTCTTTTAAGAACTCCTGAAGAAATTTTAATGCAATTTCTGGGTGTCCATTTATAAACGAAACTCTTAGAACTTTTTTTACATTAGATTTCATTCATAATTCATCATTCACATCTCTCCAGAAGTTTCTCCAAAGATTCTTCCAAAATGATTCAGTGATACCTCCAGGAGATTTATCAGGGATTTCTTCAGAAAATCCTTCAGGGATGCCTCCAGGTTTTTTTATTGATCCAGGATTGATTTTTTTCAGACGATCTCTTAGGAAGATTTCCACAGGAGAAGCTTCAGGGAAAACTCCAGGAGTTCCTTTAGATTTTTTTAATTGGATTCAGGGATGCCTCCTGGGAATACATCGGAGATTCATCCCTAAGATCCTTCAGGAATTCCTACAGGAGTTTCTTCAAAAACTAGTCAAAGAATTTCCTCAGAGATTTCTCCAGGAGATCCATCAGAAATTTCTCTAGAATTCCAACAAGGTATTTCTACTGACGTTCTGTAGGGATCCTAAAAAAGATCCTTCAGGGATCACTCCGGGAGTTTCATCAAGGGTTCTCACAGGAATTCCTACTAGCAAGGATTCCTCTTAGAATTACTTCGGAATGCCTCATGTAATTTTTCAGAGATTCTTACAGTAATTCTTTCAAGGATTGCTCCAGAAATTCCTTCGAAGATCTTTACAAAAGTTCGACCAGGTGTTCATTGGGAATTCCTTCAGAATCTCCCTGAACTATTCCAACAAGAGTTCGCTCAGGTGTCCTTTCAGAAGTCCCTTCAGAGGCTTTCAGAAGGATTCTCAAATGTCTCCTGGAGATCCATCATGAATTTTGTAAGAAGCTTTTTAAGGAATTCCTGCAGGAGGTCTTCAGAAATTAGTGTAGGAGTTCCTGCAGGGATTCATTCTGAAGTTCTTTTAAAAATTCCTACAAGAGTTCTTACAGAAATTAGTCCAGGAGTTCCTTCAGAGAGCTTCAGGGGTTCTTGCAGTGTTTTTTCAGTGATTCCTCCTTAATTTGTTACAGGGATTACTACAGGAGTTTTCTCAGAGAATCTTATAGAAGAATCCAAGGACACCGAAGAAATAACCCTAGTAAGATGTTAGGGTCAATATGACCCACAGAGGCATGCTTGGCGTGTAATACGTAACCTAGCATTCTAAGAGGGTTAAAGAAGCGACCTCCTTCAACAAATTGTACCTGTTCGTCGGTTGCACCTCTGCACACTGCCCGTTACTTTCATCAGCTGTTCATCTGGCGCTGTCCACAAACTACGTAGGCTCATTTTTGGTTATTTCAGAACCCCCCTTCCCCTCGTAGATTTTTGTCAATACAAAAATTTCTAAATTTGTATGGACCGTAGACATTGACCCTCCCTCCTTCGAGTCTACGTAGACCCTCTGTGTTTTCATAATCTAGTGTTAATACATATTGATCCTGTCAAAAATACTCCAAGCACTATGAACCGTAGTCTTTCAGTATATTGGCCGTAACGAGTATGCGGGTGCTCGCAAATCTGTAGTTTGTCCGAAAATTGCAGCAATCACCGAGTAAGTCACTTTTTATCGCTGAGGTCGGTTATTCTGCTTCGTGGTTACTTTCTGTGTTTTTTTAACTTCGTTCTTTGAGAACCCAATCGTCTTCATTTTGTTTTTTTTTGATCTGGCTCATTGACTTAATGACTTCATGGTCCATCCTTAGAAATCGTACTCAACACTTCGAAAATTATAATATTTGAGTATGATAAGTATGAGAATTGATAAAAGTGACATTGCAACTCTTGTCCAAAGCTGTGCATTAATTGGCTATCCCTGAGTTTGTTGCATTGCTATATTCCGTTCAACCGCGTTTCACCATCACCGGCCGCCGACAGCACGGTTCAAACTAGTAATCCTACATTATAGAGATCTGCGGAGGCGGCCATTGTAAGCCAATCGTGCAGAAAGAACTGTCAAAGTGTGAGCCAAATGAACAGGCTGATCGTTCGTAAGAAGGCGTCGATTGAACGGTATTGCAATCCGAACTAAATAAATTACAATTATTTATTTTTAATATCGAGAAATTGACGGTATATGTAAGTTTAGTAAAAAGATAGAATTTAATTAATTCTGCTTTCAAAAGCTCAAGCTTATGACGAAACTTTTGTTGCTGCACTTCTCGAACAAACTTTCATTGCTGCTTCTTGCTTCATTTCTGCCGATATGTTTAGCTTAACACTTTGCAATAAACTTCAGATTTCATCGATTGCTCCGCTATTTTTTTCAAAATTTTGAAAAAAAAAATCTACCATAATTAGAAAATGTAAACAAAACAACTTGAACCACTACGAAGTCACGCACAAAGTTTGAACATCTAGCTTTGCAGCAAGTGTTGGCAGCTGATGTAAACAAAATGAACAGCGTTGCCGAATCGACATATGTAACTTCCGCTTATCTCTATGTAGAGGATTTCTAGTTCAAACCACCCACTTCATCACCGGCACCAAACGTCCGATGCTTGAACTTTGCGAGGCATTGAAGTTGTTTGTTTTGTTTATACTTCTGGCTTGCCCACGTTCGCTCGCTTATATGCTTAAAAAAGCCATCGGCGTCATTCGTATGCTTCAGGCGGTCAAGCAGCGGTCGTTGTGATACTTTCTTCGAATGTCTTCCAGTTAAAGTAAGTCATCGGTACACTTTTGCTTTTTTCTTTTCGCTGGGATATTATCTCATTCGCACACCAGGTAGATAATATTATTCAATTTCATCTTTACTACCACCTTCGGCTTTCGTTTTCGCAAGGCTATGGATACGGTAGATGGACTTGGACATAGAAACAAGTGAATGAACAGCACACCACCGACCGGTTGAAATGACTCATCCAAAACACAGACGCGTGCGAATGGGAGCTATGAGACAGCGGAAAATGAGCAAAGCAGTTGTTTTGGATTATTAAAACGTTATTGGCGTTTATTGTTTTCCATGAAAAAGGCAATATTTTTCGAATTGTGCTTCTGCTGTTTATCTTTCGTTTTGATAATGTTGTCTATGGCAGCAGCTTATTAACCAAGGCTTATGAGTAAATGTCATAACCGAGTGCAGTGGATCGTTTGAGTTATTTGCTTGTAAAGACAACGAAAGGCTTGCACATCTCGATTGTTCTGAAACTCTCATGTACACTGCATTTTTTTCACGGTTTTTTTTTCGCGGCCCGTGTAAATAAAACGTCATAAAAAACGCGTTCTACCATTAGTTCAAAGTTTCTTTGACTTATTATTATTTGAATGAGACCTAGGTTCTTGCAATCAGACATAAATTGGTGGAGATATGGGCCTAAAAATGACATGTTTTTGAGGAGGTGACCCCAAACTGCTGATCGGGAGTGTACGTATGCAAAATAGTCATTGGCAGTGGAAGCCCAACTTGGTATTCGTGGAACTGCTCATAGAACAATACGTTAAGAGGTATGTTTTATCCCTGGAGGAACGCCTAGAGACCGTTAGGGTATTTAGCATCTATTATGAAAGTTATCAACTATTCCAAAAAAAATTTCTGTTAATTTGGAGACCAACTAATTTCAGGTACTATATTTTTAACTGGTGCACTTAGCCTACCTAAAGTTTTGTGCAAGTGATTTCTTATCAAAAACTGACATAAAGAATTAGTACGAGGAATTCCAGCAGGAATTGCTTGATAAATCTCAGCAGGAATTCCTGAGGGAATGTCAGCAGAATTATTATTATTATTATTATCTTTATTTACGAGATTTTCAGCCCTGGGCTGGTTCATCTCGGATGTCAGCAGAAATTTAAGGGGGAATACCAATTCATCATCTCGAGGAGTAACAGTAGGCATTCCTTGAGAAATTCTTCGAAGATTTACTGCATCTGTTCGAAGAAAGAAAAATTTGCGTTTTCTTTTTGCTGTGACGAAATTTAAAATTGTTTGCCCTTTTTTCAGATATAACGTGAGATTTGCTCGTGACGTAATTTGTCCTCTCCTCTTCTTGGCGTAACGTCCTCACTGGGACAAAGCCTGCTTCTCAGCTTAGTGTTTTATGAGCACTTCCACAGTTTTTAACTGAGAGCTTCCTCTGCCAATGACCATTTTGCATGTGTATATCGTGTGGCAGGCACGAAGATACTCTATGCCCAAGGAAGTCAAGGAAATTTCCTTTACGAAAAGATCCTGGACCGACAGGGAATCGAACCCGTCACCCTCAGCATGGTCATGCTGAATACCCGTGCGTTTACCGCCTCGGCTATATGGGCCCGTAATTTGTATATTAAGCGCAGTTTCGAGTTCGAAAGGAATCGCTCAAGAAACTTCTTGATTTATTTTTAGGGGTCAAGGGGCAACCTGTGGCGATTTTTCTTTGGCGCTAAAATATAGTTTCTCCGATCGAGCTGAAATTTTGCACAGTTGATAAGGGACCAAAATGGAACTCAAAATGTGTACAGGAGTAAAATGTCTTTTGGTGTCCCACGCTAGTGGACATACCCTACCAAACGCTCCATATTTTGTGTATGAGTTAAAATATGATTGCAATATAAATGAACGAACGCTATACAACGAATAATGGAAAGCAAAATTGGGTCACTGCTATATAATTACACAAGTTTGATTCGAATTTCTGCATCATTAAACCAACTACACAATAAAAATACTTCGGATACCACATAACCTATAAAATTAAATTAGGAATCTAATTTGGCAAAATTTTCAAAAAATTCAGTTAAGCCTAACTAGCATGTTCAGTTGAAAAAAAAAAGTCATAATTTTCTCTTACACCTAAATAACGTGTTCACTGTTCAAACAGTGCGATGTACATTATTCGGACAATAAAAATGCCCAGGGCCGTTTTCCCATGCAAACTAGTCAAAATTGGATTGTCGTTCCTTCGCTGTTCCTCAGCCGATTGAGATCCCCTTTGGTCTCGCCGCGTTTATCGAATATTATAAACACTGAATACTAAATACTGAATTACGAATAATCAGATCAGCCATACTTCGTGATGAACCGTTGAAGGCGCACTTAAGTGCTAAAAAGGGATATGTTAGTTTTACTAAAGAATGATACATTACGAAAATGAAAATGAAGCACCTTCCCTTTATTGGCGTCAAACCCCGTGATCTGTGCCAGAGACGCGCGATCCATAGTTACTATTGTGGGTTTAGCAAATTGATTTCCGAAAAAACTTCATTGACTTCCGCTGCCTTTCCTATGCGTCGGAAGTAGTGCGCTATATAGAAAACTAGTAGTGCGCTATACAATAAATCTGGTTTTCTATATAGCGCACTACTTCCGACGCATAGGAAAGGCAGCGGAAGTCAATGAAGTTTTTTCGGTAACCAATTTAGTGCTAACGCCATAATACAATAACATAGTTTACAACAGCTACTCTGCCCCACTTGCATAACAGTCCCATATGAATGCAAATATGGGACTGTTATGCGAGTGGGGCAGTACTCCTTTCAACGGTACATCGTACATATTTCTACAATGTAATCAAGTATATTACGCCCCATAGATTTCTAAGCACACCTGTGTTTTAAGCATAAAGTCAGTGCTCTTTAACGTCTGCACTCTGCTGACGAATGGGCGAAGAAGAAGGCACACAACGTAAGCAAGCCACTGCACTGACCAACTGCCATCGCAGCTTGCGTGCCCAGGTCGTTGATAGACTTGCAGCATCACCGTCTGGAAATTACGATCACTGCAATGCCGGTAGCTCGTGGTGCCGTTGCTAGCCAATAAAGCCAGCCAGTGCCTTAGGTTGTTTCAACATTTGGTCTTAATTCATTGTTTCCACATTAAACGTCTAACGAGCGTTGGTTGCATTCGAGACAAGCGAATACAACGTGTAACTTGTCGATCTGGCTATGTCGCCCTAATGAAGAATCTCTTTGTGTTGGCGCGTGAATGACGGCGGTGGGAAATCAGATATGAATTTAGGAAGAAGGTGATCAACCGGATTTAGTGGAAAGAAGAATGATAAGATATTCAACACACCGGCTTACGACCAAGCTATTTTTGTCTTTTGTTCGGCAACTTTGAAGTTGCTTGGGATGTACAGTTTGTGGGTTATACTGAAACTGGGTATATACTGAGGCAAATGAAATGTGTCACACGAGTCATTATAGAAAACTTTATTCCTAACTGTAAGAAAACCCGCTAATTGGTAATTAGAGGTATGGCATCAATAACTAGTCGCAGCTTCTAATTCATTCAGGGTTTATTTTTTTAGGTTTGCAAAAAGAATTGAGAAATAGCGGGCGACAACTAAAAGTTAGACTTGTTTTAATCTTTTAAATATGTATGATGCTTGAACATGTCAATTTGATGAATAATTATTATCCTATAATCCTATCGCAACGGATTATTTATTTCGGATTTTCATGAACCATTTCATTAATTAGATTATAATGGCTTACGCAGATGTTTAATCTGTGTTATCTGTAGTGAATCCTCTAACTGTTCTTTCGTGGGAAAATATAATACTTTAGAAAATGACATGTAGTAAATTGTACAGTATTTTTTGTAGTGATGTTGAAGTAACTGCTTAGTACCACTTGCACTTTACTTTCAAATATTTTCTTCATCTGCTGGTACTGCTAGCCACACCAGGAGAAGTCTCTCAAAATGAAATTTAAGATTTTCTCGCTTTTGTTTCCTTTCCGATAGGGTTGTGAAATATCACGGAAATGCTATGGAAAAAATAATGTCATGATATTTTGCAGTTCTACCATTTCCAGTGCAAATTTCTGCCTGTGAATATAAACCCTCAATAATGCTAGCTAGAAATGGTAAAACGACGATATCGTCGATATACGTTTTTTACTAGTAGCAGTGAAACGTGCAAATAATGAAATGACATTTTTGTGACATTTTACAACCCTGCTTTCCGATCACTTTTCCTTATTATTTTTCAAACACGAAGACGTCGAATCCCTGCACGAATGCAACAGTGAAAGAATTTTGTAGATCCGATGATCTACTGTCACGTAAAATCGTGACATACAAACAACTTTCATACTTTTCCATGGGCTTCAAATTCAAACATTTAGCCACAATAAAATGTTGATATCGTTGTGGTAACATCAAGTTCAATAATAACTTGCACAAAATTCAATATTTTTTTGATAAAATTGTAGGCTGAGCATGGCCGCAATGTTCAAGAAAACCGATGTTCTAATGTAGAGAAATATCATAATTTCACTCTGTATGGTATTCTTTGCACCTCTTTTGAAAATATTTGGGCCTCGATTGAATGAATATCCATCACTGTGTGATCTAATCAATGTATGTAAAAAAAGATAAAAATATATCAAATCCATCAAAACTAATAAAGTCACAACTTTTTTTTTATCATGTTTTCAGATCATCCTCTGCGGTATCAACACAACAGTTGCAAAATGACTGCAGTCGAAGTGCACTCGGGCTACAAATATTATGGGAAGGCCAAGGATCCCAACAAAAAGATAGTGTTGAACCATCTGAACATGAGTGTGACTAGAGGATCGATGTAAGTAACTCAATAGGTATTTTTAAACTGCGGACCGTTGGTAATACAATTATTGCAAAATTATAAATCACTCTGGCTCAATTGGCTAGATTCACCATGCCACATAAAGTAAATTAATCCACTTCGTACCGTGCAATGATTGTAATTCTGCTGCTGTTATTAAAGTAGTTAACAAACTAGTTATCTCGGTCAGCTTCGTCCTGCTTACTTTCAAGGCTATGTCGCTCGTTCACAAAGTATAAGAATTAATTTTTTTAAATTTTCGTTTTTCTTTATATTTTATCTAACACATTATTCTTGACTGAAAACTTATAGGACTAAACAGAGACGGCTCAAATTGAACTATCCGTGCCCACCCCACGAGTACCTACATTTTTCCCCTTTTTGGCATCTTATGTAATTATTGTAGTTTAGTATATGTGATAAAAAATGAACAGATCGTTCACAGACATAGCTCTCCCTTGAGGAATTTCCTGTAAACATACATATTCTGGATATATTCTGGAAGCATCCCGTTGTATATCGTAAATGATGTACCTAGAAATATATGTCTTAAAAATTCTAGATAAATTTCTGGCATTTTTTTATATTCACTACCAAAACATCCAAAGAGGAGCAAAACTCCTTCTTACCAGAAGCAGAAAATGCATGACTATTCAGCAAAACCATGTATATTTATTTATTTATTTATTAATTTATAGGATAACGAATTTGGGGTCTCCAGTTAACCTAGTGGTTAAGGCTATGGATCGCCAATCCTAAGACGGCGGGTTCGATTACCGCTCCGTTCGGGAAAATTTTCTCCACTCCCTGGGCATAGTGTATCATTGTACTTGCCTCACAATACAGTCAGGTTTTTTTTACGCGGGGGATACGTACCGCGTAAAAAAAAACTCAGTTCAAAATTGAAAAAACCGCGTAAAAAAAGTCTCACCATTTCTCGACGAATCATGCGAAAATAAGACGATGAAATTTTTTTTGTATGGAGTTTTCATTTACGCGGCCGCGTAAATCAAAACCGCGTAAAAAAAAGACCTGACTGTATTCAAATTCATGCAATGGTTAGGCAAAGAAAGCCCTTCAATTAAAAACTGTGGAAGTTCTCAAAGAACACTAAGTTGAAGCGAGGCAAGCCATGTCTCAGTGGGAACGTAGAGCCATGAAGAAGCTGAAGAAGAAGAATAAGGATAACGAGTTTTTGATTTGATTATATTTTGAATCCTTATACATGTATGGATATCAAAAAGACCAGGAATCACTCAAAAACGCAATACAATGCATAGTTTAATGAAAATTTGCAATATCAGGCAATTTTAGAGCAGTTACTATTCAAATATATGACTCTCGATATTCAAAAAATCATATCTCAAAAACTAAAAAAAACATACATCTCTGATTTTTTTTATATGTTTCGCCAAATTTCCTGAATTTCCTGATAAAAATATAAAACCAAGGTACCTCCCAAGTAACATTTTAAGTTTTCTTAAAGCCCACAAGCTGTTGTTATAATCTAACCGTTAAAACTTATTTTAAAGCTTAGTAGACTTAACAGCTCTAATAAATCCGTGGTAAAACCCTATAAAACCCGAAAGGGCCCACCCTACAAGAGGTTGTTTAAACCATTTCCTAAATCGTTGAACATGCTACTTGGTTTTATGGCATATTCTTGTAGTATACTACACAGCGTAGATAAGATCTGTTTGTAGGTTGCAAGAAAACAAACAAGCCGTTATAAAGTTCGAAAAACATCTCAAATGAACGATTAAAACCAAAGTCTTAAAGTTAATCTGAAACAAGTATCACATAAACTGACAGTAAATAGCAAATTATTAATAATGAAAAAACGACAATTATGTCGGTCATCCCTGTCAATAACATTTAGTTTTCAATTTTCACGGAGGAAATCTCTGTTGCTATGACAAATAAATCCATGCCAAAAAAGTTTACCGGTGTAATGAATTAAAATACTTCTGAATAAGGCAAAGCGCCACGCCATTTTGAGGATTTTGGTATTCTAAAAATTACAATTTCAATCCAGCTTGCTAAACTATGCATTCAAATAACAACCCAAACATCAACAAGGCGAACATAATTTCCAAGCAGGAATTGATCATCGCGATAAAAAATGTGGATGCCGTAATGTTAAACTTTCCTGGTTTTGTTTGAGATTGTTTAAGATCAGATAGTGTAAAAGCAACATGTTCTGGAGTTGCTGTACATTATGAATACGGGGCCAAGACTAGCATATACCAACTTATTCTTAACGCATATATTTATGCACTACTCAAACACAAATAGGTTTTATAAAATGTGGGTTCAGACTGAATCCTCTTAGAACTTGCTGCTGCTGCGAAATGTAAACAAACCGAAAGATTTGCATTTTCGTAAATTTTTCAGTGGTGTTTCATTTTGTAAACTGTTTTTTTTGCTCGAGTGGTAAGTATAGGGCCCATATAGCCGAGGCGGTAAACGCACGGGTATTCAGCATGACCATGCTGAGGGTGACGGGTTCGATTCCCGGTCGGTCCAGGATCTTTTCGTAAAGGAAATTTCCTTGACTTCCGTGGGGATAGAGTATCTTCGTGCCTGCCACACGATATACACATGCAAAATGGTCATTGGCAGAGGAAGCTCTCAGTTAATAACTGTGGAAGTGCTCATAGAACACTAAGCTGAGAAGCAGGCTTTGTCCCATTGAGGACGTTACGCCAAGAAGAGGAGAGGAGGTGGTAAGTATACAGTGAAAATCAATAAGGATTTTCGTGCACCGGCTTCTGGCTTTGCTTAAATAAGTGAACTACCATGATGCCGGAGCCAAAGCAAACGATGCCATCCCCTGCCACCTATCATCGGTGGCTTCTGAATTCCCGATCACAAAAGCGCGTTAAAAGGTTAGTTTGGCCATGGCCACCCAGCCGTAAAAGCTAAACCCACCAGAGATTTTCCCATCAGATTTACTTCAAATAGAATACAACATAAGTGTGCCTGGTTGTTTCCTTTTCTGTTTGTGTGGCATATCAACATATTTTGATCAATAAATAAGATTGCATTACTGTAGCACTCCTTAGCTACCTTTAATGCTTCCAGTGGTATTTCCGAAAAGGTTTAAGATGGCTTTATTACGACTTTATGCAATCTATCAGGTTTAAAAGCTGATAAGATGTGATATGCCTGCGGTTTTGAAAAGGGTTTTAGGACCAAGTTTTAATACGCACCTTACAGCTTGGTTACAATGAATATTTTGCTTAGCGAAAAGGCAAGCAGATAAGTTTTATTCAATGGATTTCTAGATATCTACAAAGTGTTTTAAAGTGGCTTGTGACGTTGTTAAAGCTGCTTGGCAATTTAGACTGCATCACTACCCAAGTAACCACAAGCATTATAACATTGCACGAATTAGACTGAATATCAACCTTTGCAATGCGAAATGCAGTAATTCCACACTTGTCATGCAATAATCCTTTAGATTGGCATTATCAATGTGATGATGCATTGCATTTTTCTTTACATTCGGGTTTATTAAAAGGTGATATAAGATAATCCAATAATTCAACACTGCAAAAACTGAATAAATGCAATGTACAAACTAGCAAAGTTTGCTCTAACAATACAATTATAAAAGCTTGACTCTAATGGTAAACAAATGAAATCAAGAAGATTGAACATCTTTACGGTCAACTCTAGCGGTCTTTAACACTTCTGGTTCGACTCCCGACCAACTTAATCCCCGTTTGAGCCACCGATCGACGACAGCAAAAGCTATTTAGAGATGAACTTTTCTCTTTTCTGTAGGCTGTAATCACATGCCAATAACGATAGAAATCACAATAAGCATATGAGCAATGTGCGAAGGGTGTTTTAGTCGAGGTTTTTATTTTCTTATGTTGATTAAATATCTTCTAAAATGCATTAAGTAATTTTTAGTAATTTATCGGAATGTGATAGTTTACTGTATTCTATTACATATGACATAGTCGTTTTACCCTCTACTACAATGATCGAGATAGAAGAACATTTTCCTTTTAGTTAATGAAATATCTGTTGTTATCACTGCAGCAGAAACGGTCCAAGGTGCCAGCGCGTATGGAACTCATCTAGCGATCATCAACACTTCTGGTTCGACTCCCGATCCAACTACAAAAAAATAATGGTTAAAACATTAATGTGTGAGGGCATCAGTACCGTCGATAACGAAACGGTGCTAAAAATAGATTTTTGTTTTGGTTTTTCGTGTTGCACGTATCAAGCATGTCAAATGCAAATGTACAGCGCATGCATTTATATTACTTTAGCAATGGCTGTCAGCGTGCTGCAATATGTGGCACTAATTTGATTTTAGTGGGGCCCTTTTCGACTTTAATATTGCTTCAATTGGGTGTTTAAAGTAATGCAGCATTATATTCATAATTTTAATTATCAATATATGGCAAAATTGATGCACTTAAGGAGTGTATCGGAAAGTAGTTGAAAATGTTCAGGATGCTCTATCTCGAAGATGGGTTGGTCTTTTCATTTCGGTTCTTCTATGAAATCTTCACAATATAGTTAAGTTTGGAACAGCTTGGAAAAAATTGGAAAATGTTTAGTGTTTTAGAAAATATGGTTAAATGAATACACATCACAAAATAAAAATCTGCACAAAATGCAATTTTGTTAAGATTTTTCAACATTTCAAAAATCTGTAGCGAATAAAATTTGTACGATAAAAAATCTGGAAAATATTGATGCATGTTAACAGTTATGTACACATAACATATCATTCAACACCGGCTTTTAAAATTCATATTTTCGATAGAAAAATCTCCTATATCTACAAAATGATCCACTCCTTAAAACGTCTATTTTTGGTCAAACTTTGAAGTTCTGCTTTTAATATCTTAAAAGGTTATAAAATTCTATTTTTCGCTCTAACTTACTCGTCCAGAAATAAAAAAAACATACCCTATTAAAAAAATGTGAATTTTTCATTTTATGTATTATTTATTTGCGTAAACATGATTTGGAGGAGCATAGAAAAAAGGGGTTCCTCAAAAATGGCCTTTTTTCATTTTTAAGAATTGCGCTTAAATGCAGTGGAGATTTTTCTTGAAAAAAATAATTTGCCTGTGTCATGAGGATTCTGGAGCCTATTTTATTTGCATTAAAAAGGTAATCATTTTCGATCATTATCGTACTTTTTTCGTAATTTCAATTTTTTAGAAGGTGTGCAAAAATTTAAAAACATGCGTTCAGTAATCTAGGTTAAAAACCCAGTTAAAAGAACATTTTTAGAAAATCATAAAAGCCATTACTTTTTTCAAGGATTTATACAGTAGCTCCAAAAATAAAATTACTTAAAAGTTGTATAAAACTATTTTTGAGGGTATTGTAAACATTTTCAACTACTTTACGATACACTCCTTATATACGGCTTCGTGGTTACTTGGGTAAACCTCAAAGGGTTTAGCAAATACATGACAAAAGCTCAATAAATAATGTGTAGGAGCAGAAAGGATACAAATTGTTACTTGGGGCTCTTTGGTCCCGAGACCATGAAAACGTGTAAAAACTAATATGTTCGCATATTTTTTTGCATAAAAACACAATTTGGTCCATTCAACGTATTTTTCCTGAAAACTAGCATTCAATAGCTTAAAAAAAGAAATTTAAAATCGGTTAACTGGTTTAAAAGTTATGATTTTTTGAAAATGTTTAGTTTTGGAAAACCTTGATTTTCAGGACCACCTTATCTAAAAATTGGTCACCCTAATGACGAAATACAAAAATACGGGTTTAATTATTTTCGATGAATTACAAATCTACCAAGTTTCACGATAATCGGAGTTGCACTATATCGTTTTTCTATGGAATGACTGGATCACTCACATGATCAATGTTACCCCAAATCCACAAAATCAAAAATTAGATCAAATAGCTTATTTAAATATATTTTAAAGTTTTACTATACTTTTTCGAGTAGCACAGAAGGCCAGTACTTATTTTAAAAATATAAAACATGTAAAGTTTGCTTTAACAAGAGAATTATTCAAGAAAGATCGAAAATTCTGTGACTGTTATGCGGTTACATTGGTCAATGAGACAAAATGACTTGGTATTTTTTGTCATAAATCCTAGAACAAACTTGTTTATTCAGATACCGTGACCGCGTCTAATTCCCATCAGCGCCTAATTCCGTTCACGTGAAACAAAACATTGATTATCATCCGAATTGAATGCACAAATTTGTTTAAATAATTTTATATAGATTCAATAGTTAAATTCACGTCACAAAACTTATGGCTAGCATTATTTGATTGTGTATTATTGCGAAAAATACTCAAAGCCGTACTGGTAGGCGCCATGTTTATTATTTTCCCGAGCCGACGTGTGGAGTCGATCAAACCAAACATTTTTTTATTTTCCCATGAAATGCCACCAAAAACATTTGGAAAAACGTTCAAACACGAGAACAAAGGTATTATTTATATGAATTTCACACCACTTTGATAGTTAACTATATTGAATGCTAAATGAGGAAAACAATTAATAAGGAACCATCGATTTTATTTGCTCCCATTAATCAACAAATGGGCGCGAAAAAACTTCGTAAAAATCTTCTGTACGATCGCAACAAGATCGTAGAAGCTGTTCGACAGGTAAAAGCTAGTACGGCAAAACTATACGGAATTCCTAACACAACGCTGCGTGACAAGGTTCTGGGAAAATTTTCGAAGTCCAACCCAGGAAAAGATACAGTGCTGACCAGCATAGAAGAGAAAAAAGTTGTAGATTGGTTGCTGGACAATGCAAAAAGGGATTTCCAGTGAATACAAATATTTTGATGGCTTGTGTTGCTCATTACATACGAGCAACTGATCGACCAAACCCGTTCAAAAACGGCGTTCCTGGTCGAAAGGGGGTTGCGCTGTTCCTTAATCGTCATCCGGATATTTCACGGCGAGTGCCAAGTCCACTACCAAAGCATCGTGCCGCCGTATCCGAACAGCAGATCAGATCCTGGTTTACCAAAATCGAACAATATTTTGTCAGTGAACGGTTGCGTGAAGTTTTGAAAAAAATTGAGCAGATATTCAATTGGCTATGACGGCAGCAGAAATGCACTCCTCCATTGAGAAATCCCATTTGTATCTGTCATCGTATGCGTGAAGAAGTATAAACGAACGTGTTTTGTCTCGTTTTTTCTCACGTTTGCCAAACGACTCCCGCCAGGCGGCAGCACAGCGGTGCCGTCAAGGCCTATCTCGACGAGACCGCAGTTCGAACAGTTCGCACCAAAGAAGTTGTAATTGGCTGGTTGCGGTGAAAAATACGTTCACGCCAAAGTGGGGAACTCTGATAAAGAATCATACACTGCATTGTTCGGTGCTAATGCAGCTGGTCAGTTGACCCCGACGCTGGTACTGTATCCGTACAAATCTAGGATTCCAGGTGAACTTTGGCAGAAATTGCCTAATGGATGGTCTGCCGGAAGAACTGAACAGAGACACGTTTTACCTTTTCCTTAGGGATGTTTTGCATCCATGGCTTGTTGAGCAAAAAATCCAGTTTCTTGTCGTAGACGGACACAAATCTCACGTCTTCCCTCAGACGACGGAGTTTTGCTCAGCAAAAAACATGATAGGGGAACTGCGGGCATAACGCTCCTCGGGGGCAAAACGCCTTCACGCGATTTCATCATATTGTGGAGGTTTTCGTTAGATGCAAGCAAACTGGAACTCAAACTGATCAGTTTAAGCCCAAGAACGGCTGCTATTGTCGAAAGAAAAGCGTGAAAAAATGGAAAGATCCCCTAATTTGCAGCGCACAGAAATTAAGACATTGCGCGCTGATTATATGGAATCAACCCATTAAACTACCACGCACCTCCTACTCTTTCATTTGCTTCTGGGAAGAGTTCGATGGAGCCCCTTGGCATATCACAACAAGTCAAAGCGGGAAATGCCAGCGGGCGTTTTTCCTCAACCAAAAAAGACGTTTTGCCTTCTGCAGTTTTCCGGCACCTAAAAAGTAACACTTTTTTGAATTGTTTATTTGAATGGGAAAATCTGTGGGCACGCGGACCAAAAGTTGAAGTCTCTTAGGCAATGGACTGGCAAACTGCTCTTCGAGACAGAGTACGACCTTAAAATAAGCATCATTTGAGGTTTATGACCACATATGCTTAGCCGGGGCGTTATGCCCCTTTTTCCCCTACTAATATGTCTTCCACCAAATTCCACACAAGTTACGCAGCCACTGGATGTCAGTTTCTTTAGGGCATTCAAAAACCATTGGAATCAAATCTTGGTGAACCGTAGAACGGATACTAGTTGTGAAGTGCTTCCCAAGGAATGAAATCGCTCCGCTCATGAAACGAGCAGTAGACCGCTTGGATAATGTGCAAAGGACGTTGGCAAACGGATTCCGGCGCTGTGGATTATATCCCTTTGATCCAGATGCAATGAATTATGGGAAAAACCAAAGGAATGCTGAATGTACCGTCTACCTTATCGCAAACTAATTTAGTCGAACCTGTGTTTCGCGGATTTGGAGATGCCATCTACCGGTAAACTTAAAGATTGATTACACAGCGCCATATTTTTTTGTCTCAAGAGCAAACTTATGTGTCTTCGACAGATTTTGGGCCGCTGAATTCGAATCCGGGATCAGATTTGCTCCAGCACGTCACCATTTTGAGCTATACCTCAATTTATAGGGCAAAATATGCGATTTTGGGCTATTTTAATTGCATGCCACTAGGCATGGAAATATTTTTTTAAGCAATCAAAGGGTAAATTGGTGAATTAACATTTAAATTAACGACTTATGCATAATATTTTGTTTTACCAAATCAAATTTGATAGTTTTAAGTGATTTATGTTAGGTACAATATTTCCCATACAAGTCACCCTCCAAAAGTTGCATGCAAGTTTACTTACTAACATAACATGCTTAAATCTATCACAGGGTGTCTACTCATAACTCAAAATAAAATTCCCTGAGTTTTCCAGATGAAATTTTGAAAGTTAATAATTCAAAAAATAACCCAAATTTTCTAAAAATTATGAAGGGTGACTTAGGGTATCATCGGCAGGTTAGTTCTCTTCGTTATGAGGGATTTATGCCGGCCAAATTGCATGAAACTTGATCATATTCAGCTTGGTTGGGAAGGATTTGAGGCCAACTCTGAGTTCAACAGGTTTAAAAAAAAACCCCATGACGAAGAGAAAAAAACTGCGGAAAATACGTAAGTTGCCCTACTCTTCAAAGATTCTTTCAAGATTTCTGAGCATAATTCCCGGAATTTTTTCCAAAGCCAAGAAGAAGCTTTCCGCAGGATTCTTTCACACGCGATATCTGTTTGAGTACGTCCCGATATTTCTTGCAAAGGTTTTCCGATATACTTCTAGAAATTTTCGCTGGATTCTTCCTGAAGATCCATCCAAAACTATTCAAAGTTTCTTCAAGAATGTTATTGGTTGAACCTCGTAGCCATGCGGTTAGAGTCCGGGTGGATGAGGGTTTGATTCCCGCTCCGAGCGATGAAATTTTTCACGAGAATAGTTTCTTATCCGTAGCCACTCCGTGTTAAGTTTCGTTCATTCGGTACAACCGCCGGCTGAAGCCAGTGTCCATGTTTTTTTAATGGTTTTCGGGGACAGCTATCCATAAACTATTGGATTTTTACCGATAGTTTTCCGATATTCCTCTTGTTTTCCTAGCGGAACTTTGTCCGCAGCTGCTTTCAGGATTCCATGATGTTTTCAGAATTCCTCCTTGGATGCCCTTAATATTTCTTCTCGGGATTACTATTACCTAGAACTTTTTTCGAGATGTCTCATTTTTTTTCTCAGATTTTTTCCTGAAGTTCCTGTCGAGATTTCTTTGCGGAGTTTCTCGCCAGATTTTATTTGAATTCCCTCGAATATTTCTCCATGAATTTCCTATAAGGTATTTCGTAAGTTATCTTAGGAGACATTCTTAGGAAAACCCGTAGAAGAATCCCTGCAGTTACTTTGGGAGAAATCCCTAAAGGAGTATCCAGAATCTCTGGACAATTTCTGGTAAAGATTCCGGAAAGAATTTTGGGAATAATGCACAGAATATCTGTAAAAACTCTCAGGTGGATCACTGCAAGAAATCCGGTTACACAAGAAACAGCCTGGCTCTGAAAGAATCCAAGAGAAGAATTCAATGAGAAATATCATCAATAAATCCTGTGGAAATCCCAGAAGGCACTCTGGAAAAAAATCTTAGGAGAAAATCCGGGGTAAATTAAGAAAAATTCAGAGAGACATCTCATGACCAACATCGGAAGGAATCTTCTGAGAGAAGTTCCAGGAGATACTCCGAGAAAAATATCAGATAAAACTTCAAAATAAACCTCGCGAAAACTTTTAACAAATTCATGTAGGAGACCAGGAAGAACATCTCGAAGAAAGCCCAAAGCAATGGTTTGAAGATATCGCAGGAAAAAATGAAAGAAATCTCTTTAGGAACTCTTGCAGTAAATTCGTGAAAACTCCTTCAGAAACCCTTGGAGGAACTTTAGTAGAAACCCCAAGAATAATTCCTTTAGCAACTTTGAAAGACATTCTGTGAAGATCTTCTGGGGAAGTCCCAAGAGGAACACCGGAAGGAATCGGGTAAAATTTCCGTGAGGAGTGCCGAAAGAAATTCCACGATTTATCCCGACAGATATTCTTATAGAGTATTCGGAATAAATTCTGGTAGAAATCCTACGAAGATTTCTTTGAGCAAAACACTGGAGGAACTCTGGGAAGAAAAAGCATCCCCGTGAAAAACTCCTGGAGAAATCGGTTGGAATTCAGGAATCCTGGAAGGAATCTCGAAGTATACCTTTCCGGAAAAAAAATCAAAAAGGAATACCAAGAAAAATAGCTCCAAAAAAGCGGAAGGAATTTTATAAGAAATCCTGGGAGACATTCCAGGAGGTATTTTTAAAGAAGTTCCAGAAAGAAATTCTGACGGAATTTCTGGAAAAAATCCTTGTAGCGCAATTTCTATATGGATTTTTACTACCAGGTTCATACGACCCAATGTGCTTTTTTTATCGGAGTAAAATTCCCCTGAGTACTCAAGAGTATTCCAGGGTTTTCCATGTTCAATAAAATTCCCTGAGCATTCCCGGTTTTCCAGGTTTTTCCAGGTAGTAGACACCCTGTATCAAATTTGATTTGGTAAAATGAAATATTTTGCATGAGTCGTTAATTTGGATATTAATTGACCAATTTACCCTTTGTTTGCTTAAAAAATATTTCCATGCCCAATAGCATGCATCCAAAAAAGCCCAAAATCGCATTTTTGCCATATAAATTGAGGTATAGCTCAAAATTGTGACGTGCTGGAGCAAATCTGAGTCCGGATTCGGATTTAGCGGCCCAAAATCTGTCGGAGACACATAAGTTTGCTCTTGAGACAGACCAATAGTTATTTTTTGTTGCGCTGTGTTATTAATACAATTTACGTACAACTTATTTATTCTAGGACAAACTGAGCATCAAACTTCCTCAGCTACCATAGATTACAGTTCAGAACAAGAAAACCCTGACCCATTAGATGCATTTGATGAATCATTCTGTATGAACCCCTTGCTAGTCAATGAAGGTTTTGATATTCACTCATTTGAAAAGAAATAACGCAGTCAAAATTAATTTCCGATAAAAGTTTACTATACTAAGCTTGGAAAGATTTCAACTTCGGACAACGATATCCCTCCAAATTTTTCATCTGACTGTACGTAGTACGCATTTACATAGTAATAAAAGTAGTTTTCTACCCTGAAGTTTGACCTTGCGACAGTTTCGTCTACTACTTTTGTAATTGTACTCTTGTCACTCTCTGTTTTCTTCACCGAACTGTAAAATGATGCTGCCTGACTGTGCTTAACAATCAATCAAATATTCGAATTTTTTTCCTCAAAAATAAAAAAAAAATGCTGGGACTGCTATCGCTTGATGAAAAAAAAGCTTTCAACAGTTTAAACTTTACTGTAACCTGTAACCTGTACTGTTGAAAGTTCCGTTAATATGTTTGATGTGATTTGTGCTTTGTACAAAACCGGTTTGACTATTTTGGCCTTTGAAGTTACTACAATATTTTGATTGCTTGTTGATTTTTTTTCAAACGCGGGACATTTTTACGATTTGAGACGAACACGGGACATTTCGCGGGACATAATTTGTCGCGGGGCATTTGGTCAAAATGCGGGACTGTCCCGCGAAACGCGGGACGTCTGGTCACTTTATTTTAAAATGTTTTCTTCATAAAATTAATTGAAGTGCTTATGTTTGATTGTCATTAAAGTTGTTTTGAAATATAAAACCTTGTACTCATATCATTTGTTTCATGGGCAATTCTCGCTGAGACCGGCCCACTATTTACACCTTGTCTTCAAAAATGTTTATAGTGCCGATTTTCTGAAAGCCCTCGCTAAAAAAGTAAGAAAAATGCATTTGGTTACTCAAATTGATGGGGGGTCCATGATTTACAAAACTGCAGATAACTTTTGATAGGAAAAAAAAGACATCTCTAATTTTTTGATATGTTATGTATAAATGCCTCAGCTTTCAATTGATGCAAAAAATTTGAAAATCGGTGGTTGCCCTCATGGTGAAAAAACTGTTTTGGTATAAAAATCCAAGATGGTGGCCAAAATCAATATGGCCGACCCAACTTTTTATTATTGTAAATAGTAGCTCTATCTTTTCTCTTTTCAACAACAATTCGTTTTGAGGTGGTTTTTGGAGAAACTTTCGGGTTATAACGGTTTAATTGATCCACCATTTGACCAAAATCGAGGGGTCTGCAAAAATTGTTGTGGCTCTAACTAACGGGGTCCATCAATTTGAATAACCAAATGCATTTTTCTTACTTTTTTAGCGAGGGCTTTCAGAAAATCGGCACCTTAAGCATTTTTGAAGACAAGGTGTAAATAGTGGGCCGGTCTCAGCGAGAGTTACCCTCATCACAATGGTAATCAATTCGAGTGACCGGAATTAGGAACACGAATGAACGGAATTAGAAGCAGATTGATTGGAATTAGGAAAAAACACTTGTTATGTTCGGCAGCTACCGTCGTGCGGGGCTTCTTTTAATACTTTTTCATGGTTTTTTTTATTGGTTAATTTATGACATTATACCTCCCAGAGTAGCAAATGGATTTCCAGAATTTTTACATATAATAATCGTGAGTGTGTGTAGGATGTATGCAAAATTTGAACTAATTCCATCAATAAACAAAAAAGTTGTTCATACACCAATTGGTCACATCTCATATACAGTGTATCAAACAATTGTCCGTACAGCAATTTTTGTGTCAAAATAATTTTTCATTCAAATGTTTATAACTTTTTTATACGTCAATCAAACACGCTGAAATTTTTACCAATCATGAATGATATATTAATGTTCCATTGGTGAAATTTTGAGCGAGATCGAGTAAGTTTTGTAAGTGTTCGCAGTTCAGTGTGGAGTGTTTTTGAGATTATGTTAGTATTTGTATCGTGTTTTGTTATAAAATAGTGCAGGTAGTGTCCGTGAGTGTCGTGCAGTTTTCTCCGTCAGTTACTGTTAGTCTAGTCCATAGTTTAGTAGACTACCGTACTACGCCACCATCCACGCTACTTCCGAAACCCACCACCAGAGGGAAAACGAAGTCCTTTTTGGTAGCCTAAAAGGGGTGGCAGATGCTGAACCAAGATGGAAGGAGATATGCACACGAACGGGCTAACGGGCACGACAAACGACAATAGAATGCCTTGGGTCACTGTCCGAATACTGGAGGCCAGTGAACCATCAACCAAAATGGTTGAAAAAACAGTTTTTAAGTGCTGTACCTCTGCAGCAAAGATAGAGAAGTGGAAGACAGAAAGAAGTGAAGCGAAGGACAGCAGAACCCCGCTGTTTTGGGACAGAACTACGGTTCTGTAGAAGATTCAAATCCACCCAACCCCCCCCCCCCCCCCCCCTACGTTGGGATGATCCGGAGAGTTCCGCCGCTGACCGAGTCCGTCAACATACTCGACCGCCGGACACCCAGAAGGGCCTGCGAATGCTGCCATCGACTTGCTTCGCCACCCCGTAAGGCCGCAGAAGAACCGGCAGACACTAGCTGTGCACGCCGCCATCGATGAAGGCCTGAAGGTGTACGCTGTGTGGTGGTGGAAGGTAGAAGACGGGGCCCCGAAGAAGTGAAAGAACAGGTTAGATTAGACTATAAGAATGTGAGAAAGAGGAAAGTGGTAGACGAAGAAGAGGCCGGAAAATTCCGGGAATAAATGTGTAAATGTAATGTGACGTGAATTTTTATGTACGACAGTGCGAAGATTCCCTGCCCGCGAATAACTGGTCGAGAAGCATGCCGACCCTGAGGTGTTGTTTCAGGGAGTCTCAGGAAGGCTCCCCTCTTGAGCTAGTCGGCAGTTACAGTTTTATGAAAGTTATAGAATTTTTAGTAAAATTTAGAAGATTTTTGAACACATTTTTAAAACATTATATCTCAATATGTACTCGATGAAACTTTTTCATTTTTTTTGTGTTACAGCTTAAACCTAAGGTTTTCATATGCAGCTACGTTTGAGGTTTTATAGTGACTTCAAAAAATATGAAAAATGTGCTTATGTAGTTGACGATATTTAAAAAAATACCATATTTTGCACATATAATCTGCCAAACGTTTTCCACCAATAAAAGTGCATTAACTGAACGAAAAATGCATAGGACCTACTCTTCATATGTGGTTCAGTAGGTCCTGTATAAAAATATTACATAAAGAGAGTTTGAAAAAGTTGGCACTTTTATCGATCAAAATATTATAAATTTCCAAACAATACTCTGAACATATATAGATTTTTCATATTTTTTGTAGTGAATATAAAACCTTAAACGAAGCTGCATATGAAAGCCTTAGGTATAAGCTGTATCACAAAAAAGATTGAAAAAGTTTCATCCACTACATATTGAGATATAATAGGGGTACATACTCACTAAACAGATTAAATTGCTACGTAAGCCATGATTTTTTGCTTATTTGAAATGTTTCATGATTTTGCGAATGAAATAATCAAAGATTGCCTTGGTGATCGCAACGTTTAATCAGTTTAATCAGTTTACGCTGTTAAGTGAATCCCCCTAATGTTTTAAAAATGTGTTCAAAAATCTTATAAGTTTTACTAAAAGTTCTATAACTTTCAGAAACTTATTCGATCTCGCTCAAAATTTTACCAATTGAGCTTCAATATATAGTTTATTATTGGTCAAAATTTCAGCGTTTTAACTATAACAAAACTGCATTAACAATTCCAGGGTTATTTGGAAAACTACTTTGTGCCAATACATAGTTTTATTGAAATCATACATGATTTCAATAAAACTATGCGGTTTTAGATGGTTCTGTGCCACCTTTGCTATTATGAGCAGCGTGATATTGTAATACAGTTAGGTTTTTTTTTACGCGGGGGATACGTACCGCGTAAAAATAAAACTCAGTTCAAAATTCAAAAAACCGCGTAAAAAAGTCTCACCATTTCTCGACGAATCATGCAATTAAAGACGATGTTTTTTTTTTTGTATGGAGTTTTCATTTACGCCGCCGCGTTAATGAAAACCGCGTAAAAACAGACCTGACTGTATAGACAACCTTAAAAAAAAGGACCATCAATCCTTTATTTAGGTGAAACGGTCATTTATAATGTATAACGACACAATTATTCGATTGTATATGCTACGTTGATACACCTTGGATGAATTGATCAACCCTTTCAAATTTTTGAACTGTAAAAACAATGCTTACAGAGGAAATGTTCTGATACGTTATATGTATGTATATTTGTTTGATTTGTTCGATGTTTATTCCTAACAAGCAATTAAGGGTCTATTTGAAAAACAATTTCAACTAAATGAAGGGAAAAATATTGCTTCATAAGAGCCCCAAAAACATCAAACAGATTTGAACCATATTTCGAATTTCAAAAATCCATATTCAAAAGTGTCCATAGTAGCCCCGTATTTTAAAAGTACATAGCCCCACACGACGGTATTTTAAAAATCAATGGCGAAATTACATCGTTGTTTATATTTTTCCTCTAATATATAGATACGAAGCATCAATATAGCACATTTCCAGATTTTTATAATTGAATATGAATTTCCTATAGCTCGCACACTTAGAATATCACCTAAAGTGAACGGAATCAGGCGCGGTCACGGTAGTGGAAAGTACTTGTGATTTGATGCTGATTCCCGATAATAAAATACCAGCAAAATATGCAAATGTTACAAATATTCAGTTAAGGGCAGTAGTACTGGAAAGGTTGTTTAGACCTGAGTGTCGCGGACTGACTCAATATGCTCTCTCATCGGGAGCCAAACATTGAAGATGGAGGTTATGTTAAGCCTTGTTGAACCTGTGTGATTGATTGAAGAGTATTGTTATCTAGGAGCTGCGGATATAATCAAAACTGTTATCTCCATTTGCCGCTGTCAAGCCGTTGGAATGCGAGGAGAAGGATAAACATTGTTTTGAGCCTATTTTAGCTAATTTTGTAACAACTATCCATCAAATTTTCCATCGCGAATGGAAAATAATAAACTTTGAACACGACAAATAAATCGGAATAATGATGGATTGATCATGTTTACTTTTTCCGAATAGCGTCGCGACGGCGTGTTTGACAACCGCGGTGAGAGAGGTGGTTGCAAGAAAATTGAACGCTCGTGCGTGTTTACAAGCTGTATGCCGGGAGTGTGTAGGTGTGTGTTAGCTAGCTTGAAAAATAAAACCGTTTCTATTCGCACCACCTAGGTTTAGACTATTAATCTAATCTTATCTAACACAGACGCAGCCAGTATGAGAAAGCATTCAGGAAAATAGCAGGTACGATCAATTTTATTTAACTAATTAACACTACTTCCTGCTTTATTGGTATATTGACCCTACTTGCATCCACCCACGCACTACAACACTTATTAGAAAGACCCATCTTAAAGGGCTATTCCCATTACCCGGGCCGGGACCGTGCCGGGCCCCGGCCATCGATTTCTTACATGCGATTACTATGGCGTGTTTCACATCACACCGTGCCGGGGCTCGGTCAGGTCACGGCCGGGTAAAATGAGAAGCACGTCATAGATATCGTTAGAAATTTTAGGGATTTTCGGCCTTTTCAGTCGGTAAAATCAACGAAATCATTTTACCTCTACATCCGACGGTTTCGGTTGCTTTATTCAGAGGTAAAATAGTTTTCGTTGATTTTACCGACTGAAAAGGCCGAAAATCCCTAAAATTGCTGAGTGCTACAGTCGTAAAGATCTTTCTTGATATCGTTAGAAAGAAATCGATGACCGGGGCACGGCTGGGACTCGGCACGGTCCCGGCCCGGTGAAGTGAGAAGCTATCTGTTAAGGGTGTTTATGTGCGAAGGTAGATGCAGATAGGCTCTACAGAGGCAGGAACATGTTTGCTTACAAAAAGTGGATAGGTCTTATCCAATTTTACGCTAGAAAACATAACTTAACATAACATAACATAACATAAAGAATAAATTGTCAAAACTGCCTCTAATTGATATCAGATTTAATACGATTCATTTGATTTCAAACAGTTAAGTATGTAAAGCTATTCATAGCCGTCGTCCCTTGAAAGGAAAGAAACTGCAAGGAAACGTCAAAGAAAATAAAATACCGTTTCTATAACGGCGACGACGTGATTGGCTTGAAGATAACGATTCCTTACCGCACCATGAACCAGTCATGTATGGGAAGCCATGAAAACGGAATGAAAGTGAAAACGACCTTGACATTGAAATCGGTAATACCAGTTTATTTTTTCGTGTCAGTGATACACGATACATGGATTGCCGCCGAGCCGGTACGAAAAAAAAAATAGGAAACGAATGAAAGAAATCAAAACTGTTTCACTCGATTGGCTATACCTTCGGGTAGTCTGAGCATTTTACACATATAAGTGGTACCGTATAACGGGGTAACTTAGAAAGTGTCATGCATCAAAATGCATTCCACATTTTACGTTATAAAATAAGTATGTAGGAATGATTCTGGTAATCTTTTACTAAGGTATTAATTATTGTTTAACCGGACATTTGTTAAAGTGTCATAAACAATAAAATAAATAAAAAAAACTGGTTGACCTGTCCTGAATATTAATGTGATGTGTGAATAAAATTTGTCTTAAGAATTGTCAGATGGAGAGTAACCGTGATTTCTGATTAAATTTATTATAGTGTGACCCAATTCCGTTTACTCCAAAAATTGGCTTCTTTACTCAGTGTTGAGATTTCATATTGTGAATCTGCAAATTTGGGCAGGAAATCGTTCCAAAGTCCGCGTAACGCCATTCCTCCCATACAAATCTAAAACCACGCAAACCCACTAGACGGTGGCCTTAAGCTGCAATCTAAATTTTCATGAATATTGGTGCCCGGGATCCTACTTCAAAAAAAAACCCGTCTGAAGTTTGTTTAACCTCTCAGGACGCGCGCCATCAAGCTACCGAAACTGCACCGCGCTCGCGCTGTATACGACGAGCGAGGTTTTTTTTGGTAGTGTTGTACTTTTTTACAACAGCACGCGTCCTGAAGGGTCAAGAGCGTTTTGTTGCATAACCCCTCGTCGGATTTTGTACCGTGCCCAGCTGGCAATACCAAAAGATCTCTTTGAAAATGATTATAGGTATCAAAATAAAAATCCAAAAAACTTAAATAATAACTAACTCTATCATTATAAGGGCAAACCAAGGACAACATATTTTCAAATGTAGAACAACTGGATCAGTTGTTATCAAGTTATTGAAAAAATGGTTATTGAGATGATCAATATAAATCGAAGATTAGTGTCGACTTGATGAAAAGTTGCTGGAGGCGCGGCTGGAAATTGAATCCATGATCATCCGCTTATAAAGTGAATGTGTGATCTCCGAGACCACGAGTCTACGCCTACGCAATGCGTAGTACGCATTGCATTGGAATTGTTCCCGAAGGGAATCCAGATGTTTGAAGCAGCCGACTATTTTTCAGCGATGCTCAACTGCAAATTTTATAACCAATTTACAAACAAAGCAACTCTGGAACACCTTTTTTGGAAATACTTCTATAAAAAACTGATTCACTGTCGACTTCTCCATCTTCTTACGATGATCACTATTATATCGAAATATAATATAGGCTTCTATGGTAATTTTTCACAAAATTGGCCATAATTGAGGAACAAAAAAAGTACTTTCCAAAATTTTAAACGATTAAAGCTTATAAAATTGCCTAATCATTTTATTTTTTTTTTGCAGTTTTTCCGGATTTTCTTTATATATTTTTTCAACGGTGGAAAATTTTGTGGAAAACTTTTTCCACTTCATATTTTTTTGGATTTTTTTTCATTTTCATAAAAAAAATTGTTTCTACGATGCTTCATCCTTGAGTTATGATTTTTCAAAGAAAAGGCTTATATGGCACATTTGGACATAACTCCATAACTCAAAAACGAAAAAAAGTGCATTCCAAAAATATCAGTGATCAAATCTTATGAAATTACCTTCTCAAAAATATTCTCTGAAAATTTCCCACGAGTTCGGGCATAGTTTTTCCGGCTTTTCTTTACAAACTTTCTGAACTGTGGAAAATTTTGTGGAAAACTTTTTTCAGTCCATATTTTTTTTGGATTCCTGAGAAAATTTGCTTTCATTTTCTCAAAAAAAAATTGTTTCTACGGTGTTTCGTTGTTGAGTTATAATTTTTCAAAGTAGTGCCAGGGGAAGACAAAAAAATTCCACCTGACTCCTGATTTGACTTCAGCCGCTGAATCTGCAATTTCTTTTTCCGGAGCATCTCCGCTTGCCATGCCCTTTGTTCTTCTTCTTCAGCGCGCATCTGCAGCTTCAACTCCATTGCTCGAACGAACGCTGCACTTCACTTCACTATATTTTTTCAGCAGCTGCATTTCCGCCTCCAGCTCCTCGTACGGCCGCTTTTGCTTTTCTTCCAGTGTTAGATGCAAAATAAGGTGCAGTTAGGTGAGTTGACGCTAGATTTGTCAGATTTGCGCCGTTTTTTTACGGGTGCGAGCCTGTTTCTTGGCGTTTTTCTGCTTCTGTTGATATTCTTGGGATTTTTTCTGACAAGGCTTGCTTTGGCAGAACCACGTTTTCGGTAATTTGCCTTCAAAACAGTAATGGAACCATTTCGAGCAACTATCAAATCCGAACATCTCTTTATCATATCCCATGTAACAATTCCATTGCTGATTGGTTTTGTTTGATTTTTATTAGGGTTTCATTACAGCAATAAGTAAAACTCACAGTTTCATGTCTACTTTTATGAAAACCATTGATGAAATGTTTGATAGTATACTTGAAGATATCCCAAGTAACAATCAGCATACCTCGAAGGTTTATTCATGTTTTATCCTGGTTTTGTACGAGCATGTGAAAAAGCTAGTTGTTCTTTATTAGTTTTATGTGGTAGTTTTTTACTTTGCACCTTTGGCATTCCATAAAACTATCATATAACTTCTACTATAAACATGTTCATTTAAAGACTAGCAAGTAGTCATGGATTGGTTTTATCGCTTATTATATACCATTTCAATAAAACTTTCATTTGCGGTTGTTGTCGGAGAGATTTTTTTTTTTGGTAAATATATACACAAAACTGTGAGGCATTGCATAAAACCAACAAAAGATTTCGTGGCCGTATCATAGACCAAGAAATGCTGTGATAAAACCGTTGATTCTATCATAAGCTCAGTTATGACCACCTTAGGAAGGTTAGCCCTATTGGAGAAATCATCAGGAACACAGAGTTTTATCAGAAAAATATGTCGCCTAGCCGGGATAATTTATGTGAATAAAGAAAAATCATTACGCAATTTTATGATTTCACGTACAGCGCTTAAGATCAAACTTAACGATTCAACACGTTTCCGTCATATTATCTTCAGAAAAATTACATAATGTTTTTTAAACTCCGCTATGTCGAAAAAACTTTTTTCACGCCCAATTCCACCGAGTAAATTAAATTCATTTAATTTCCTATTAATGTACGGTTTGTGAGGCGCACTTATTTATTATCATTATCACAGTCACATTCACCATTCCCGGGGCATGTCTCCTAACACATATTAAATAGAAAATCAAATCTCAATTCCAGATCGGCATCTTTCCAATTCATGGCTGGATAAACAACCAAGCATAATTTATTCTGATGATCGAACATTTATAGTGAAAAATAATCAAAATAAATACTTGACAAGTCAGAATATGGTTTTATTTAGAAGGTTGATAAAACTATGATACAACCTGAAATCCTAAGCCGGTTTGCATACGAAGTCCTGTAGATCATAATTAGGCTGGGCCAACTGGCCAGATCGTAGACTTTTGAAGACATAGAGGAGCTCGAGAGTAATTTCAAGTCGGCATCAATGGTTTTATGGTTATGGTTTTTGAATCGCTAAAAAACTTCGATAAAATCAAAAATTTTACTTGGAATATCCATAAAGTCAGATTTTAAGAGTAAACAAAACTCTCCGATATGTAAACCTTCTGGCATTCATTATTACCACAATAAAACTGCTCAAACTCTCAACAGATGGCGATCCGTTTGATTAGTAACGACATCTGTTGGTACAAAAGTAGAAACTAAGGCACTGCTAGGTTTATTGTGTTTATCATAAAAATAAACTTGCTTTCGTTTTATTTTCGCTAATTATGGTCGTCGCCATATTGAAGAATTAGCTGACGGGAATGGAAAATAGTTAATTTTGCTCAAATAAGCAATGAATAGATAGTTTGCCGCCATTTCCATTACATGCTCACATAAATAAACTCTCTTAGCTGAGTTTTCTTGTGATTCGAGATAGTTTTACTAAATTAACAAATTGATTAATTTCATTGCAAGATTCTGATAATATTCATTATTTTCGAAGCGCATTAGTTTTGTGTTTCTGTAACCCCAATATTCACGGTAAAATTAAATGCGCATAAGCCCACCAACACAATAACTACTAAAATATTACTTTGAAATGATTGTTTACGAATGTTGTATCCTCCTGATCTTTACGTGCCATCGAAGAAGCTTCTCTGCATCAAGATACAGCTCAAGATCTGTCATAGTTTTTGTTGAAAAAAAAAACAACAATTATCTAACCTCTTTTCGAGAATGGAACATTTTTCAACTAGGTTTTCAAACGGTTTTAATGCTAACCTCTCCAAGAGTGGTCCACTTAGCCGGAAGATGCTCTTAAAGAGGTTACCAAGAGGTTTTGATGTATAAATCAGTTTTATTGTATTGTTTAATTGGTCATGAAGATCTCTTAGTGTCTAGTCTACACTAGCACAGCCGTCACTTGGAAGAATCCTGGAAAATGATAAAATCGACTACGTTTATCATTTTTCTTGTCATTATAAATATTTGCAAAGTATCGAGGTCATGAAGATCTCTTATAGAGCGGAACAAAACTTAAAATGTTACTAGGGATGTTGATAGGCCACAGATATCACACGGAGTTTCTGTGCGAACGAAGAGGGTTTGATCTTGTACAGACTCGGAATCACAACGCTGGAATAAGCAATAATTCCATTTTTGAACAAATTTGTAAAGGTAAACAAACCTAAAGGACCACTATTGAGGAGGTCCAATTTGACATGGCAAGAGAATACAATATACCCAAAAGTAGACCCCAACAACCCAATAGTAGACCCCAACAACCCAATAGTAGAGCCCGGGGGGAACACTAAAAAATAATTTAAAGCATATTTTAAATGAATATGTTATGAGAAATATAAGGAGCACTTGTACGATTTGATTTTATGTACAATAATGTGTAGGAAAGACATAGAATCGTTGACAAAGAAAGGCAATTTAATTAGGATATCATACTGTTTTCACGATCAGAGCGGTTTTCAGCTACTCAGGTTCCACTATTGCAGGGGTTCCCAAACTTTTTGCTACCGCGGCGCCTTTTGAAATTTTCAAAAATGTCGCGGCGCACCAACAACTTTTTATAAAGAACTAGCTGTACCCGGCAAACTTTGTCTTGCCTACTGCGTTTTTGACGTTTCATGTTTCTATCCAAGACCAAGTCCCCGTTCAAAATGTATGAAAACCCGATTTTCAAAAATTCTCAATTTTTCCATGTTTTAGGCCTCATAAACCTTCCTTGGGTGAAAACTAACAGAACAAAACTTCGACGACCCAAATCGGATCACCCGTTCGCAAGTTATGCGCGGTCCCACGTATGCCACTGCATTTTTATATATATAGATTTTAATAATTTTTACAACTTCAGTTAAAAATTTCATATATAAATCGTTAAAAAATCTTTCAATGCCATATTTTCTTATAATTGAAATAATAGATTTTTAAAATGCTTCTTAAAGAAAAATTGTTTGAAGATTCACAGAACTTTACAAACACAAGAACAAACAAACACAAATTTGAGGTTTCTGGAGGACTGTATTGCAAAGCTTTTAAAATTGTTAAATAAAGTATGTACGTAGATCACCAAATTTTGGGGAAAATATATACAAAAATGTTCAGAAGCTGTCAAGACGGCTGACAGTGACGGTTTGGGTCATTTTTTCATATGCGGAGGAACACAATTTTTGAGTTGACGGTTTTCAGAATCATGGACAAAATCAACATATAAATTGTCACAGATTGTTTTATGATAAGTGGTATATGATAGTGATGTAAGTAAAAATATCGTCTCAGAACGTTTAAGGCAGCACGAAGACCTGGAGATTGACAGTAATTATAGATGACAATATTATGGAAAGAACTTCAAAAAGTTTGTTGAAATATTAACTTTGAATTACAAGCCATTGATAAAATCGAAAACTAAGCAGAATGAAATGAAAAGCTTAACCATTTGAGAGTCTTTACAAAAATTTTCGAAATTTTAATTATTTTGTAAAAATCTAGATGTTTCATGATAATATTAAAAATTCCGGAAAACAGTCATGGACTTTGGAATGTTTACTTTTTAATTGAAAATTTAGAAGAGGGAAAACCACTTAGAGTGACTTTATTTTGAAGTCTTTCTCAAAAAGGCAGGACATTGGTATAAAATACAAAAAAAAACTGTGAGGTGACACTAGTTTTGCTAAATAAAACACAAACAACAAGAAATATATTCTGCCTTCAATAATAAGTTTATTCTTTGTGTTTTGGCTCAAGAGCCTGCGGCGCACCTGAGAGATGTTCACGGCGCACCAGGGCGCCGCGGCGCACAGTTTGGGAAGCACTGCACTATTGTTATCGTGTAAACATTTTTAATTTGATTTTTTGTTTTTTTTTTCAGATATGGATTGCTAGGAGCTTCAGGATGCGGAAAAACAACACTACTTTCATGCATAGTGGGGCGAAAATTTTTGAACAGTGGCGAAATTAGTGTGCTGGGAGGCACACCTGGAACACCCGGATCTGGAGTACCGGGGCCAAGAATTGGATATATGCCACAAGACATTGCCCTTGTAGAAGAGTTTTCCATCAAAGAAACGATTTATTACTTCGGACGAATATATGGCATGTCGACGGAGAAAATACGAGAGCGATATAAATTACTCAAAGAGCTACTAGAGCTGCCATGCGATGATCGGTAAACTACGAACATAAAAAATGAACCCAAATGACAGTGTCGGGTCGTGACAAAGATGGGAGCAGTCGATACTCATCAAGCACGTTCTCCATAATCTTGTTTCAGACACGTCGGAAATTGCAGCGGAGGTCAACAGAGACGAGTTTCTTTCGCAGCTGCCATGGTCCATGAACCAGAACTGTTGATCTTGGATGAACCGACCGTTGGTCTTGACCCGTTGCTACGGGAGCGAATATGGCACTATTTAGTCGATACGACAAGTACAAGCAAATTGGCTGTGATTATTACTACGCACTATATCGAGGAAGCAAGACAGGCTTCTTGTGTAAGACTGCGGAATAATTTATGAAAATTTGTTTCATACGGTGGTCCAAACGGCGTTTTGTTGAACGGCATTTGGTTGAGTTGTCCATTTCATAGAATAGGCGTTAAAAAAAGTTATAGCGTTTTTCAGCAATTACCGATATTTTAAGAATGTATCTCTGGGACCTTCTCTTGAAATCAAAGATGAAACCTCTCAATGAATAAACTCAACGAGTTGCCTATAAGCAATTTGGGGCCTCACTAAGCCGATCGACATTGTGATTGATTTGACTATCAACCAAATGTTTGAACCTTCTGTTCTGCCAATTGAATTTAATCATAATGTAGGATCTGCTCCTACTATGAGTGAATTCCATGAAGTACTCAACTCAACTTAATGCCTCAAGTGGATGTCAACTTTACTAAGTTAGGAACCTTAACTTTCAAATGATAATCTTTTCCAGATTGGCTTGATGCGGAATGGCATTCTGCTGGCAGAAGATACTCCCATCAATATTATGGAGCGTTTCAATTGTACAAATCTGGAAGATGCCTTCCTTACACTTTGCCAAAAACACGGTCCCTCCGAGGAGGCTGACCGAACTACACATGAGTCACATACCATACGTAGCATAAAATCTATAGATACAATAGAGGACGTTGGATCCGATATCAAGAAGTCTATCCCGCCACTGTCGTCACCAACTAATGAAAAGAAAGAAATCAGTAAAAGCCTGTACGAAGAAAGTGGAAAACCGATTACGAAAACCATAAAAGAAGTTTTGAGCTTTACGACGAAACGAAGAATGAACGCATTGCTATCGAAAAATTTCCTCCAAATGATCCGGCAACCTGCGTAAGTATGTCTTTTGTACGTAATAATCTTCTTCGCTAGTTCAGTCTGATACAAACATATCTATATCTATATCATCAATCTGACCACTGAACTTGAACCATCGAAGACACACTCAAGCAAAGAGCACTATTGGCCAATATATGAAACCAAAACCAGAGTAGAGCGATATTTGGTGATTAATGACAAATTTAACTAAAACTTAACTACCTGATGCTCAGAATAAAACACGTTGGTGTAACAATGACTTTCATAATTGAGTTTTTCAGTAATCTATCGTTTCTTATTTTAAAAAATCTCAATTTTTCTTCAAATCATAAATGGCGACTTTTTTTCCTGCATTGTGTCATTATGGTTCACATTAAAACGGTAAAAACAATATACTCTTCGTCTTGCCACTAACTACATAAAGCTCTGCATTGGTTTCATATTTCTCTTTTTTCTATTAGCAGGTACTTAACAACGCGATCTACTACTTGTATGACTATGACGCAAACAACAGATTTATAAACATTCTTAGCTAACACAAGCTTCTATTACAGATTTTATAGTCTAGTCTACACATATACAGTCATTCATTGAAAGAATCCTGGACAATGATAGAAACGCCTATTTAGGTAGCTTGTCAGTATTAATGGTTGCACATTGGAGATGCATTACTTTACATTATCTCGTACCAATATGTTGGGGGTTTGGGTAAGCAAAATACGTAAAAATTGTACGAGTTACGTTGCTGTAACGACATCCTCTGGTCCTTAGCTCCCTGGGACGGAGCTCAGGCATTTCCATCGTGTGTTTTGGCTAGTGATAAAAAATGTTTCAAAAATGTTATTTGTTTTTTTTGCCAATTTCAGTGAATCTAGTATGAAATACTATCACAAATCATCATAACTAGCTCATACAGGGGATGGCCAAAATGTTTGGGATAGACAATTTTTTATTCTCTCACAGAAAAGTTCAACAAGCTGTAACTTTACATAGAGTGCATAAAAAAGTTGACTGTTTGTCAACCTACTATATGTGCGTGCATCATTGTTACAAATTTCAGCTCGATTGGTTAATCTGTCATGAAGTTACAACCGTTCTGGTAAAATGCTATATTTTAAACAACTAATTTTTGAAATGTCATATATCGGAAACCAGTGAATCGAATTGCATGAAAATTTCAATGTTTATCCACAACATATTGATGCTTTATACGACGTTATAAAAAGTAAAATTTTCTCACGACGAATAAAGTTATACCGGTTTGACACTTTTACCCATGTAGAGGAAAATAATACAAATTTACAATACCACACAAAAATTACTAAATGTGTTCTTCCTGTAATTCAAATAGGCTCTTATATATTTTATTAGAGATATCTTGAGAACAGAAGTAGAAAATCTTTGGATATCAAAACTAAAATTTAAAGACATTGATATAAAAAATACATTTTTTTGAGAAAGATCCGAAAAGTGTCAACCTATGATAACTTTTTTAACGTACAAAAAATACCTATTTTAATAACTTGTGCAGCCCTAATATATTGTTGATAAACGTTCGATGTTTCATTCAATTTGGTTCACTGGTTTCAAAAATAAGTTGTCTAAAAAATAGTTTTTATTATTATTATTATTATTATTATATTTTATTAAAGAAACTTTACCAAATAAGTAGGCATTCGAGCTCATGTCCACTAAAAAATAGTGTTTTACGAGAACGGTTCTAACTCCACGAAATATTACCCAATCGAGCTCAAATTTATACCAATGATGCTTATATAATAGACAATGATATAATGACAATATAATGAGTAACGGTTTGAGACTTTTTGAAGCACTCTATGAAAAGTTACAGCACGTTGAACTTGTTTGTGAGAAAATGAAAGTTGCCTATCCCAAACATTTGGACCACCCCCTGTATTCATGTACCGACTTTTCAAACCCTCTAAGCAGAATACCCTCTTCAAATGAGTGTAATCAGTTTTGTACCTCTTAATTACGCCCTCTTTTGCTTATCCTTTGACAGATACTCGTATTTCGACTACCACTTGTAATCTTCCTCAGTATCAACACACAAATTGATTGTTGATGCTCGTGGATGAACATTCGCACAATAAATGCTGGAAATGAAAAATGGCATAAAATTTAAGTTCATGAGATTCCGTGACATTTGTATCTCTGGATCTGACCCTTCTTCCTAGGCTTAATCGCTTCTACTCGATGTACACTAGTACATTTAGTTGGTACAAGCGGTTATAAGCAATTTATATTCCCCTGCAAACTTAATTATATCTTATTCATGGGAGGCACATGCGCAATGTACGAATAGCTAGGTTTTTTATTAGTACTTTTCACTACGGCGCAAAGAGTGTAAAAACAAGCATTTACCACAGTTCCACTTTCCGGTACCTACATGAATTGATAGCATCGAATTCCAACACCGTTAAGTAATTTCCTACAAATCGTTTTGCAATTAGCTATCCACATAGTGAATCGTGAGATTGCATGTCGTTTTCTATTGTTCTAGCCATCCATGCCCAACGTATGCATACATTTAACCGCACCATTTTAGTAGAAAACAAGTGCTTTGATTAGAGCATATATAGCTTTTCAGTTTATCGATTCAACTATTTATTATGTGATAATGCATGCAATGTTATATGAGTCGTCAATCTTCTAAAATCATGAATGACCATGGGTTCAGCCAGAGAGGGCAGAGGGACACGTGGCTTCTTCCTAGTCATTCTCAAATATTCACATGTATTTTGAAAATTAGTTCAGTTTTTTTATATGATGATTTTTCAAATTTTAGAATTTGGTCTTGCAGATTTTATTCAATGCCAGGCTCCAAGAAATTGACAATTTTTTTTTTGGAAAATGTTACCACAAATATCATTACAAGTTTCTCTAATGGTTTTGTTACAAATTGCTCTAATAACTGCACCAGCTATTTCTGCAAAATTTTGTTAGGATTTTTGCATCTACTTTACTTGGATTTTTTTTAATAGCACATCAAGATCACCTGTGTCACTGTCGGGCCTTTCCGTAGCCGAACGACTTCGGTGACCACCTTCGTCTTGTTCGTGATCTTATCCAGGTTTTGATTTTTAAAGTAGCTCGGCAGAGAGAAGCCTTCCTAAGAATCTCTTTCGCCAAACATTTGTGGGTTTTATTGTGCTTGAGCTCGAGGATTATTCTACCTGTACGAGTATGTAGAATACTGCGTACGTCGGCTCCAAGATCCATGAGCTTTGCATCACTCCACATCGCCTTCAAGTCCTCTGAATATTTAAAAACGTCCCTCTTATTGATGACGAGTGCGTCACCCTTCTCACGCTTGGCATCTGCTGGCCTACCTCTCCTTGGCTTGGTTTAAAGACACCTGTTCTTTTCTTTTGCCTGTTCGCTTAAATCCAGGGGTCGTCTTTCCCCTAAGCCGCCCCAAATTTGGTGGTTGAGGACCGTTGCTTTCTTCGACCCGGGATGGGCCGGCAGTTTCAGGCCCACCCTTCCCAGTATTCCGGGACGTCTGACTGGGGTCCGACTTGCTGGCATTACTGCCCTTCACTTTCGAGGTTAACAATCTTCTTGCGAGCGCCACCTGCTAGCCATGCCTTACATGCTTCTACGATCGGTTGTCGTAATCATCCTATCTGGCGTACCCTAAGGGCTACCCCGGAATTTGAAGGCCAACGTTGACTAACGAAGTCTCAACAAGGCCTGCTTGGGTTCCTTACTGATGTTCGACTTCGAGGACGCAAACTTAATGATGGAGTCCGGCTGCTATACGCAACCATCTTTATGGCACAAATTTCACCTCTTTTCTTGTAGATGTTCCTCATCAGCCCGGCGCGCTAGTTGGAGAGAAAATAGGGTTCACTCCGCTGGCACTTCGCTCACAGCTACCTCCTCCTGTCTTTGCTCGCCTTAGAGTAGACCTAGCTCACATGCCTCTCGTGAAGGGTAACTTTACCACTACCGCTTCTGACTGTTTTCTGAGTGTTGTTATTCAAGGTCGTTATGGGATCCTACTTGTAGCACGGGAAAAATGTGCCACTAACCCAGCGCCCTGCATTAACGCCGTAAGAGACACCGTGTTTGGTAGACTCTTACCATCGAAACAACTGATTCGCAGTACTATTCTCAGTCTGCTGAACATGGCATGCGACTCCCTTCATGCTGAAATGTTGGAGTGTTTTCGGGAAATGATTGTACAAGTAGAGTGCTCACGTTGGTGTATGGATTGGATACCAGGTGTAAGGAGATAGATGATGCGGTATTGTTCGATGTTGTTGTATTGCTGACTGTACCCCAAATTGGACTGACACAATAGTGTGCACACACCTTCAAAGTGTGATTGCAGCGCAGGGTCACGTCGGATCGAGTTGAGGTCTTCGGTGCACTTATTCCTCGTAAATGAAGGAATAAGTGCACCGAAGACGTCGAGACGATCCGAGGTAAATGCGCACTGGCGGCTGTTCGGGCTTGAAAGAAGTTGATCATCAATATTAATTTCTATTCCCGATCAGCCTAGATATCCGTGTAGTGTCGGTAGCAGTTCCTTCAACTGGCTAAGAATAACACTACGGACCGTCTGTTCCGGTGGTAAGAGTCCACTAACAGGTGACCCCTAATTCATGGTGTCAAGCGGCTTAATGCGTACCGTGCCTAGGAATGAATGGTTAGGGGGGTCTAATAAAAACCTAGCCGCTAACGGTGCCTGTGGAGTACCAGGGCACCCTCCACAGTATTTTTGCCCTTACTGTGTTAAACGGAGCAATGACGCAGTGGACCTAATTTGTCTCCGGGATAATCGGCTACTTTTCTTAAGTCTCAATTCCGAGTGGGTAAATGTATATTTTCATGACTGGAATCAAGTTTGTACAGGTAAACCTTCATCACGCAAAAGGTGCTTCTGCTGTGTTGAGTCGAAGGTTTAAAAAAGAAGGGCTGGAAGTGGCGCTAATTCAAGAGCCATGGTCCAATAAACGAAAGATTCTTGGTGTTCTGACACAAAATAGTAAACTATTTTATGATGAGCAACAAGATTCTCCCAGAACTGCTGTCCTAGTACGTAAAACGTTAAAATGTTATCCTATTACAGAGTTTATCAGAAAGGACATTGTTGCGGTCATGGTAGAGGTACCAACCACTAGGGGTAAAACTGAGATCGCTGTGGCTTCAGCTTACTTTCCTGGTGATGTTCCTGAGGTACCTCCTCCTGAGATCGCATCATTTGTTCAATTCTGTAAAGAAAACAACAAATCGTTCATCATTGGCTGTGACGCCAATGCGCATCACACGGTTTGGGGTAGTACGGATATTAACAGTCGAGGTGAGTCACTATTAGAGTATCTGTCTTCGAACAATATAGACATTTGTAATAATGGTGATAAACCAACTTTCTTAAATGCAATCAGACAAGAGGTCTTGGATCTAACACTGTGCAACGCTGCAATCTTTGACAAGATCACAAACTGGCACGTGTCAGATGAGATTTCTCTATCTGATCATTTTTTTTTTCTAGGTTTCTAGCTGCACTCTGAATAGAGTTGAAACCTCTACACTAGACCCGAAGATAGAAAAGAGTACGTAATCTTTCAGATGCAGTTTGCCAGCCGTACGCGGAAAATGATATCCATTAAGACACTGTTGCCTACTGACTCAGAAAGTTACGGTAGAAGGTTGGAAAGTTTTCAATTGGTCAGTCAGTCAGGATTTGCCTATGTAGTGTTATGGTCACACGGTTTGTGTTTGTCGTCTTGTTCGATTTTGTAGTATGGTTCAATATGTTTTTCTTCTCGTTAAGTCAGTTGTATGTTTGTTTGTTTTTTTCATCGAATCGATCAAACCCTGTATGTTAAAATATAGTCGATCCTGTGTCAAATTGTTTTTTTTTTTTTACTTCTCTGTGTTCATCTCTTGTGTTCTTAAATTGTCATCGGTGCAAAACCCACATAAACATGCAACTGAACTTCTGATATTTTTCTGTTGGTGTCAAAATACCATCTAAGAGATAAACAAAAATACGTCAAGTTGGTCAGTTGATTACAATAAAATTTTAAAATAATAAAGATTGCTTGTCAACTAGGGTGCGGGAACCGGTTTTGGCCAGTCTAAGGAAAATCATTTTTATAAAAATAACCAATAATCCTATGAAAACAACCAATGCGTCAAATAAAAGGTTTCAATCTATATTTTGAAGGGAAAATGCAGAAATCAAGCCAATACTTGATTTTTGTATTAAAAGTGGCACTGGCCAAAATAGAAGCTCTGCCGCAGTTTTGGCCATATTCTTAAGTTTGGTTTCTATTTTGGCCAATCACGTGTATTTCTTATGGGAGTGGCCAAATTAGAAGCACCCTGGCCAAAATAGATGTATGAGAGCAGATTTTTTAAGGAAATATATTTTTTTCTTCCAGTTTTTAATCAAAATGTGTGGTTTTCACAGCTGTAATCATCATATTGTATTAGGATCTATTAGTAAAAAATAAATGTACGCGGGTTTAGATCGCGACAGGCTCAATACCGCACTATGGCCAAAACTCCGGACTGGCCAAAACTGAAGCTTCTACCCTATTATGTATTCGTCCCCCTACAAATACTATGAAAAATGTTCAAATTCGTTCAATTGTCCTATCGGTCCTACCTAGATAAACCATGTCATTTTCTCAAGCGTAGCCTAGAAATGTCAACCTAGTCATACACAAGTAACGTTGTTCAGTTAATAAAAAGCAGTCAGTTTTTGTCCAAAATGTCACGTCGAACGCATTGACGTCAACAATGCGTTTAAGTGTTCGCACGTTAGCTTCGAATCTATCAGCACAATTAAGTGCTGCAAATCTCCTTCCCACTATTCATTCTTCGGTCGATTTTAATTGCTTTATTTAAAGAAAATATGACCAACTAACATTCTAAAAATTCGAAAAAGCGACTATGGCATTAATGAATTACTAATCAAAAGCAACCGAGAAACGTGGGAAATAGAGCCCAAACAACATTTTGAAGTCAGCTGGCTGTAAAAGGTTCCAAAACCTGTCACAAATCCTACAATACTTTTATTAGGATTTGTAACGATCATCAAAGCCTTCTTAAATCCAACCGACTTGGAACTATTGCTTGGGAATAGACTCTAATGAGCCCTGGCGGATCCTCCATGTTTATCGAGCATGTCTGATGCATATGATCAGCCATACTCCATCTGCAGCAGCCGGTTCGTGATGAACCGTTGGAGGCGCATTAAAGTGTTAAAAAGGTGATATGTTTCACTAAAGAACATTACATTACAATAATCAAAATGAAACTCCTTCACTTTAATACCGTCAACCCCTGCGAACTTGGCCAGGGCTGCGAACTTGGCCAGGGAGATTTCTCTATCTGATCATAAACACATAATCTTCAATTGGAGCGGTGGAGATTATTCTAGAACTGCATTTAGAAATCCCAGGAAGACAAACTGGGATCAATATGTGGAATTGTTGAATTCGCATTCATTTACAATGGAGGAAACTATCGATTCAACCCAAAAGTTGGAATCATTTTCTCAAAGAGTAAATGAAAGTATCATCAATTCCTTTAACAGCAGTTGTCCCACCATACAATCGTCTTCTACTAGAGACGTGCCATGGTGGAACTTTAAACTGGATCGCCTAAGAAAATTTTCTCGTAAAATGTTCAATAGAGCGAAACAAACGGGAGATTGGACTCAGTATAGGAAAGCCCTGACTGAGTACAACAACGAAATTCGAAAATCTAAAAGAAAATCTTGGGTGCTGACATGTGAAAACATAAACAGTACTCCTGTAGTTGCTAGACTACAAAAAAACGCTTGCAAAAGATCATGCAAATGAATTGGGAAATCTGAAGCGTGACGATGGAGCTTTTACCAAAACTCCTCGTGAAACTTTGGATTTAATGATGGAAACCCATTTTCCAGGTTCGGTTCTAAGTGTGGATTCCAATGATACTATATCTCTGGAAGGTGAAGGATGTCCTAGTATAAACTCAATGGAGTCAAATAGTACAGTAAACTCCGCCTCAGATTTAGCTGATGAAATCTTCACGAAGGCCAGAGTGGAAAATGCGATAAGATCTTTTCAGCCTTTTAAATCTGCAGGAGTTGATGGGATATTTCCAGCACTGATTCAAAACGGAGAAACGGTGTTGGTTCCATCACTAATTGAGATGTTCAAGGCTAGTTTGAGATTGAATTTCGTTCCATCAAAATGGAGACTTGTAAAAGTTATCTTTATCCCGAAAAAGGGGAAACGATATAAAACGCATCCGAAAGCATATAGACCAATTCAAGCATAATTTTTCAAATCGACGTATCTAACTTTTTCACTGAGCTGAGTAAATTCATGGTCAATGTTGACGACCATTTCACTAAAATAGTTTTTTATAAAAAGACTTTTCATAAGTTTTTTCGTGCTTAACATCACCAGGGATATAGCACGTACTAGGTAAGATACAAAACCTACTCATTCCATAACATTTACACAATGAATTTTGATAAAAATACACATACACCGGGTTGGTTAGAGATACGTCATGCCAGATACGTCGCTTTTGTATGGTGCCAGTTTGGTGTATCTGTTACTTTTGATTTTGGCTAGATACGTCGTTTGGTTTTCTCATATATCAAAACGGTGTACCTATCAGTAAAGTTGTAAACATCAAAATAGTTAGATACGTCGTTTCGTTTGCTTAGTTAAACAAATTAAGCAATAAATCATCAAACAGTGATGTGGATTCTTCAATTTGCTTTATGAATCATGCATGCAGCAGTTAACCCGGATTTGTTTACATTCTCGAGTTACGTCGGATTGAAAAGTTATGCTTGAATTAGTCTTTCTTCAGTTTTGTTGAAGACTATGGAAAAGGTTTTGAAGGATTTTATCAATTCTTCTTACATAAAAGAGCATCCCCTGTCTGACTTCCAGTTTGCTTATCAATCTGGTAAGTCAACGGTTACGGCACTTCACTCGCTAGTAACAAAGGTGGAAAAAACGTTTTCAGCAAAAGAAATAGCTCTATGCGCCTTTTTAGATATAGAAGGAGCATTTGATAATGCCTCCTATTCATCTATGAAGTGTGCCATGGAGAATAAAAACTTCGACCAATGTATCATACATTGGATTCATACTGTGCTTGCAAAAAGAGAAATCACTTCTGAGCTGGGAAGTTCTTCTATAACAGTAAGGGCAACAAAGGGTTGCCCTCAAGGAGGAGTCCTCTCACCACTAATGTGGTCCTTAGTTGTAGACGATCTTCTAAGAAGCTTGAAGGAAAGAGGTTTCGAAGTTGTGGGCTTTGCAGACGATATAGTCATAATAGTGAGAGGAAAGTATGACGAAACTGTTTCGGAGAGAATGCAAAGGGCCCTAAACTATATACATTCATGGTGTATTAAGGAGGGCCTTAGCATCAACCCGTCAAAAGTCGTAATTGTCCCTTTCACTAGGAGAAGGAAGATCAACCTAAAAGCTTTTCGGCTTGGAGGGATACAAATTCATCCTAGTGATCGAGTCAAGTACTTAGGTTTGATTCTGGATGCCAAACTGAACTGGAATGCTCAAATTGAGTCCGTGATCGGTAAGGCAACAAGTGCGTTCTGGTTATGCTCCAAAACTATTGGCAGGAAGTGGGGCTTGAAACCAAAAATGATAATGTGGATTTATACAGCCATAATCCGCCCAAAAGTGACGTATGCTTCGTTTGTCTGGTGGCCAAAAACAAAAGAGGCTACCACGCAATCAAAGCTTGCGAAAATTCAACGTCTTGCGTCCATTGCTGTTACAGGAGCGATGCGTAGCACTCCATCAAAAGCTTTAGATGCGATTCTCAATCTGCTACCTTTGCACGAGTACGTGCAATTAGAAGCAGAAGAGGAATTGCTGAGACTTGAACGAGTTGAAAAGTTTATGCCAGGTGATCTTGTAGGTCACCTGAGCATTTCACAATACTTCCAAAATAGGCCAGTAATGAAAATGATTAAAGACTGGATGAAACCTGTGGAGAACCATGATGTTCCTTACAAGTTGCACGAAACAACTCGTGCAGATTGGGAAGTCGGAGGTCCCACTGTTCGTCAAGGATCAATCAAATTCTATACAGATGGCTCAAAAGTTGGAATAAAAACGGGAGCAGGAATCTACGGCCCTGGAATACAAACATCAGTGGCGATGGGACACTATCCTACGGTGTTTCAAGCAGAGATTCTTGCTATTTTGAAATGCGCAAATATCTGCCTTGAGAGAAAATACAGATATGCAAATATTTGTATTTTCTCAGATAGTCAAGCTGCACTAAAAGCATTGTGCGCTTACAAATGTACTTCAAAGCTTGTCTGGGAATGCATTCTTTCACTGCGCAGGCTGTGCCAAGGGAACTCAGTAAACTTATACTGGGTTCCAGGTCACTGCGGCATTGAAGGGAATGAAACGGCAGACGAGCTTGCTAAAAGTGGTTCCAATTTACAATTTGTTGGTCCAGAACCATTCTGCGGAATATCAAACTGTACAATTAAAATGGATCTGAAATGCTGGGCTGAGCAGAGGGTGATATCCAATTGGATGGATGTCAAAAATTGCAATCAGTCAAAACGATTTATAACACCAAATGCTTATAAAACCAAAAAGCTCTTAGAGCTCAACAAGAGAGCTCTATGTACATACACTGGCCTAGTAACTGGACACTGTCCGAGCAGGTATCACTTGAAAAATATTGGCCAGATTCAGAGTGATATCTGTCGTTTCTGTAATACGGAACGTGAAACCTCGGAACATCTGCTTTGCAGTTGTGGTGCTTTATACATGCGCAGGCAAAGATTTCTAAATAGTGGTTGCTTGCAACCCAGTGAGATCTGGTCTGCAGAACCTGGGAAGGTCTTGGGGTTTATTAATTCCATTGCACCTGACTGGGAGACGACGCGTCGTGGCAGAAGCTAATTACTTGACACATGGTAATTAGCTGGCTAGATGCGAATATCAAAACGGGACATGCCACAAAAGTTCAGCTTATTGGACGCAGTGGCTTAAATTCCCCAACAGGGGAGGAAAAAAAAATGCGCACTTTTATCACACTTTTTAGGCGTACCAAAAAAAGTGTGATAGTCCAATTTGGGATGTAGTCTGCAATATACGTTGCATAACTTATAAGCGTAAAATGATAGATTGACAGGTTTTTTTTTAACGCGTGTCTGATACTAGGGAAGGCTATATAAACTCTCAAAGCCATCACGTGCCAAGATTAGACTTTAAAATCATTGTCCGTAATTCATTGTTATGTCTGTTGTTCCTAAGTCAATCCGTTTGCTCTCTTTTACTTTACTTGGCTATAAAGGGCTTCAGAAAGTCACGGGATAGAGCTCTCTTATGCTTGTTATAATTGAAATATTGATTAAAAATTAAAATGTTAAAAATTTTCAGCTGTGGGTAAAAAAACTCGACATGGATGTTTATGGTTGGGGAGAGTCATATGTGTATGAGAAAATCGTATGTGTATCAATCACATGGTATTTTCGCAAGTCAAAATGTTCTACACGCTCAATGAGCTCTGCGTCACTTTAGAGACATATGTACATATACGTTAGGATTCCTGGTTTTGTAGTTATCTATTCGCAGGTAGACACTTAACGTTGACGATAATGGCTGACTTAAAGTTATAAACATTGACTGGCGACTGACATCGCATGTTTGCACAAAACCAATCTGTAAGCCATCTTTTGAACTATGTAACTATTTTCCTGATTTGAACAACACTTCTTCACCTTTAAGTAGTTCATCATATGAACTTCATCGGAACCGGCTTTCATCATTGTCATCTCAACCTCGACAACATAGAATCTGCCATATCCGATGAAAATTTACACGCACACTTATCTTCCTTTCTGCCAATTATTCTTGCAGTGGAATGGTATTTCTGTTCCTTTACCCCATATTTCAGTTGGTAAGTTTTTACATAGCAATAGGTGGAGATCCGAAGGACCTTCGGTTAGGCGTCGTGAACGACGAGGTGAACAATATACAGGAATGCTTCAACAGGTCGCTTATCACTACATTCTATCACGATGAGTATGACTGCGATTTGCACAAAATCTCCTGTCGGTTTCTGGACCAGCTGAATCGGAGCGTTGCGATACAGGTTTGGATACGAATATTGTGTATTTCCTGCGAAGCTCAAAGCATGCGCGAAGCAGCGCAAAGATCATACTCGCAGCTATGAAGCATGCTTCAAGTATTTTGCTTGCCAAATCAAACCATATAACAGTGGATTTATCAAACTAACTGTGACTACTTTTTCAGGAACATTACAAGTCGTTTGACGATGCTTACAAAGCAGCCAAAACGGGGAAAATATGGGGATTCATTTATTTTTCGGACAACTTTACCGAATCGCTCCAAGACGTGAGGGATAACGTGCGGGATGCCAACGAAGGATCCTTCCATACATCGGAAATAAAGGTCTATTTGGACAAGTCGGACCAGCAGGTGACATTCTTTCTCGAGAAAAAGCTCATAGAAACGTACAAGGAATTCGCTGAAGGAGTAATGTCGGACTGCCACCTACCGAAGCAGTTAGCAAACATCCCAATAACATTTGAGGACCCTATTTATGGATCATTCAAGGATGAATTTACTGACTTTATGGCTCCAGGAGTTGTCATGACGTAAGTATCTTTTAGCTTTCGCTAGAAATTTAAAGGTCCACATTGACACCATCTTTCCAGAATGATCTTCTTTCTGGCTACGCTCATCACGGCAACGATATTTATCACCGACCGGCTCGAAGGTGTCTGGGATAGAACGTTAGTTGCAGGTGAGTAAGACATACATAAAACCTGATTTCACGTGTTCGACGTACATTTGGAGTGGTTTTCTAACGACTATGCATTACAGGTCGGACTCGATTAGGGGAATCGGGCTCTCTTGAAGAAAAATGCAAAT